>NC_088231.1:29785040-29847540 GCF_036934945.1 Oncorhynchus masou masou | reverse complement strand
ATTACAGACAGCTGGTCTGACTGGGTCCAGACAGAACCAGACATTACAGACAGCTGGTCTGACTGGGTCCAGACAGAACCAGACGTTACAGACAGCTAGTCTGGGTCCAGACAGAACCAGACATTACAGACAGCTGGTCTGACTGGGTCCAGACAGAACCAGACATTACAGACAGCTAGTCTGACTGGGTCCAGACAGAACCAGACATTACAGACAGCTAGTCTGACTGGGTCCAGACAGAACCAGACATTACAGACAGCTGGTCTGACTGGGTCCAGACAGAACCAGACATTACAGACAGCTGGTCTGACTGGGTCCAGACAGAACCAGACATTACAGACAGCTAGTCTGGGTCCAGACAGAACCAGACATTACAGACAGCTGGTCTGACTGGGTCCAGACAGAACCAGACATTACAGACAGCTAGTCTGACTGGGTCCAGACAGAACCAGACATTACAGACAGCTGGTCTGACTGGGTCCAGACAGAACCAGACATTACAGACAGCTAGTCTGACTGGGTCCAGACAGAACCAGACATTACAGACAGCTGGTCTGACTGGGTCCAGACAGAACCAGACATTACAGACAGCTGGTCTGACTGGGTCCAGACAGAACCAGACATTACAGACAGCTGGTCTGGGTCCAGACAGAACCAGACATTACAGACAGCTGGTCTGACTGGGTCCAGACAGAACCAGACATTACAGACAGCTGGTCTGACTGGGTCCAGACAGAACCAGACATTACAGACAGCTGGTCTGTGTTTGTCTGTGTGTGTGTCTGTGTGTGTGTGTGTGTCTGTGTGTGTGTGTGTGTGTGTCTGTGTGTGTGTGTCTGTGTGTGTGTGTGTGTGTGTGTGTGTGTGTCTGTGTGTCTGTGTGTGTGTGTGTGTGTGTGTGTGTGTGTGTGTGTGTGTGTGTCAGCAGGTGTGTGTACGTGTACAGGAGGACAGGAGGAGTGGTGAAGAGGTGTGTCGAAGGCTGCAGACTGAGAGGGAGGAGCTTAGAGACCAGCTGCAGCAGGCAACCAATCAGGTGAGAGAGGCTTTGCCTTGACAGGCTCTCCATTAAATACACATACTGTACTGACAACATTCTGACCGTGTGTGTGTGTCTGTGTGTGTGTGTCTGTGTGTGTGTCTGTGTGTGTGTGTGTCTGTGTCTGTGTGTGTGTGTGTGTGTAGATCTGGCGTTTGGAAGGAGTCATTCAGCAGCAAAGTCAGGGGGGTGTGGCCTCTGAAACTCCTCCCACCTGCGGAATCCACTGTTCCCACCTCCGAGAGGATCTGCAGCACATACAGGTACACACACACACACACACACACACACTCACACACACACAGAGACACACACACACAGACACAAACAGACACACACACACATACACACACACACAGACACACACACAGACACACACACACACACACTCACACTCACACACACACTCACACACACGCACCCACACATGCACACACACAGAGACACACACACACACACACACACAGAGACACACACACAGAGACACACACATAGAGACACACACACACACACACACACACACACACACACACACACACACACATACACACACTCACACACACACACAGAGACACACACACAGAGACACACACACAGAGACACACACACACACACTTAATTGTTGTCTAAATCACAGATTCGTCTTGATTGGTTTTTCAATCTCTGCTGTGTCTGATGGATGGTGTGTGTGTGTGTGTGTGTGTGTGTGTGTCTCTGTGTGTGTGTGTGTGTGTGTGTGTGTGTGGTGTGTCTCTGTGTGTGTGTGTGTGTGTGTGTGTGTGTGTGTGTGTGTGTGTGTGTGTCAGGAAGAGATGGAGCGACAGAGAGAGAGTTACCAGAGGGAGATGACAGGTCTGAGAACAGACAAACAGAGACTGGAGGAGAAGGTTCTAGAGCTCAACCAACAGACCCAAGAGAACACAGACAGAAACCTTCTAGAACAAACCCAAGAGAACACAGACAGAAACGTTCTAGAACACAACCAAGAGAACACAGACAGAAACGTTCCAGAACACAACCAAGGGAACACTGACAGAAACGTTCTGGAACACAACCAAGAGAACACAGACGAGAGAATCCGGTAGGTTGGAAAACTTTAAATAACGACAAAACACTATTCACCTTATGATGCCTCGCCCACATGACCCAGTTCCTGATCCAACCTAGATCTTCAACCTAGATCTTCAACCTAGATCTTCAACCTAGATCTTCAACCTAGATCTTCAACCTAGATCTTCAACCTAGATCCAACATCATTGTTTTTCCTATTTTCAGACCATTCACAGCAAAAAGTTAATTAAATATCAATGAAATTTGACAAAACTATGGAATAACGTGCACAGAATTTGAAGATATGTTAATTCGACGTTGAGGAAAATGAAAGAATAATTATAATAATAATAATAATAAGAAGAAGAATCATAAAGTTCCCTTTCCGTCTCTCAGTATAATATTTGTATTTATTTATTTTATTTCACCTTTATTTAACCAGGTAGGCCAGTTGAGAACAAGTTCTCATTTACAATTGCGACCTGGCCAAGATAAAGCAAAGCAGTTCGACACATACAACGACACAGAGTTACACATGGAGTAAAACAAACATACAGTCAATAATACAGTATAAACAAGTCTATATACGATGTGAGCAAATGAGGTGAGATAAGGGAGGTAAAGGCAAAAAAAGGCCATGGTGGCAAAGTAAATACAATATAGCAAGTAAAACACTGGAATGGTAGATTTGCAATGGAAGAATGTGCAAAGTAGAGAGAAATAATGGGGTGCAAAGGAGCAAAATAAATGAATAAAATAAATACAGTAGGGAAAGAGGTAGTTGTTTGGGCTAAATTATAGGTGGGCTATGTACAGGTGCAGTAATCTGTGAGCTGCTCTGACAGTTGGTGCTTAAAGCTAGTGAGGGAGATAAGTGTTTCCAGTTTCAGAGATTTTTTGTAGTTCGTTCCATTCATTATATGGGGAGTCAACGAGTTTTTGAGTTTTCTTCAGGTGAATATGATTGGTCGTTGACTGCCCATGGTATGCTATACCCACGTTTCCTCCTACAGGGAACTGTAGTCCATAACTGCACGGATGGATTTCACGTAGTATAGGCGCTTGGAGACCTACGTTCATTAGCATTAGCATTCTCATAGAGAATGACTGGCGGTGTTAGCTAGTTAGCATATTAGACTATCTAATGGTCGTTATATATAGTCTGTATCCCTTATCAATCAAAGATCAATGCTTGAAATAGCAATGTTGTTAGACACAGAATATCAAGAGACAGAAACGGTGGAGAAATTATTTATGACGATAACATCAGGATATTTGCAGTCTGTTGTGCCACGAAGCTAACGAGCTAACACCGCCAGTCATTCTCTATGAGAATGCTAATGCTAACAAACGTCTGTTTCTGAGTGCTTATGCTACGTGAAAACAAACGTTCAAATTTTTTTCAATAATTTTCCTCAATATAGAATTAACATATCTTTTAAATACTGTACACGCTTTCTAATAGTTTTGACAAATTTAAATAATTTGCTTCTTTGTGGAAGAAGGAAGAAGAAGGAAAACAATCTCAACAATTTGGATGTGCCCTTGTGTTTTTTAATGTATTTAATCTATTTAACAAGTCCGTTAAGAACAAATTCTTAACGCTCTAACCACTAGGCTACCTGCCTCCTCTACACTCTAACCACTAGGCTACCTGCCTCCTCTACACTCTAACCACTAGGCTACCTGCCTCCTCTACACTCTAACCACTAGGCTACCTGCCTCCTCTACACTCTAACCACTAGGCTACCTGCCTCCTCTACACTCTAACCACTAGACTACCTGCCTCCTCTACACTCTAACCACTAGGCTACCTGCCTCCTCTACACTCTAACCACTAGGCTACCTGCCTCCTCTACACTCTAACCACTAGACTACCTGCCTCCTCTAACCACTAGGCTACCTGCCTCCTCTACACTCTAACCAATAGGCTACCTGCCTCCTCTACACTCTAACAACTAGACTACCTGCCTCCTCTAACCACTAGGCTACCTGCCTCCTCTACACTCTAACCACTAGGCTACCTGCCTCCTCTACACTCTAACCACTAGACTACCTGCCTCCTCTACACTCTAACCACTAGGCTACCTGCCTCCTCTACACTCTAACCACTAGACAACCTGCTGCCTCTACACTCTAACCACTAGGCTACCTGCTGCCTCTACACTCTAACCACTAGGCTACCTGCTGCCTCTACACTCTAACCACTAGACTACCTGCCTCCTCTAACCACTAGGCTACCTGCCTCCTCTACACTCTAACCACTAGACTACCTGCCACCTCTACACTCTAACCACTAGGCTACCTGCCGACCCACTATTGTTGCCAGGGGGCCATAATTATATTCTGCAGTGTGGTCACACATTTTTACATATTGTGTGTGTGTCTCCAGGTCAGAGTGTGAGGAGCGCCTGAGGGCGGAGCTTGATGCGGCTGTTGCCACGAGCAACCAGAGAGAGCAGGAGCTGCAGACTCAACTAGCAGATCTCCAATCACAGGTAATCTACTCAACTAGTCAATCATCAATCACAGGTAATCTACTCAACTCGCCAATCACCAATCACAGGTAATCTACTCAACTAGCCAATCACAGATGATCTACTCAACTAGCCAATCACCAATCACAGGTAATCTACTGAGATGTCTGGGGGATCTGATCTAACCTCACTATTGATCTGAGATGTCTGGGGGAGGGGTCTGATCTAACCTCACTATTGATCTGAGACGTCTGGAGGGGGGTCTGATCTAACCTCACTATTGATCTGAGGCGTCTGGAGGGGGGGTCTGATCTAACCTCACTATTGATCTGAGACGTCTGGAGGGGGGGTCTGATCTAACCTCACTATTGATCTGAGACGTCTGGAGGGGGGTCTGATCTAACCTCACTATTGATCTGAGACGTCCGGGGGATCTGATCTAACCTCACTATTGATCTGAGATGTCTGGAGGGGGGATCTGTTCTAACCTCACTATTGATCTGAGACGTCCGGGGGATCTGATCTAACCTCACTATTGATCTGAGATGTCTGGAGGGGGGGTCTGATCTAACCTCACTATTGATCTGAGATGTCTGGGGGGATCTGATCTAACCTCACTATTGATCTGAGATGTCTGGGGGGATCTGATCTAACCTCACTATTGATCTGAGATGTCTGGAGGGATCTGATCTAACCTCACTATTGATCAGAGATGTCTAGGGGGGGGGTTGGAGGTGGGAAATATATATATATTTTAAATTCTAACCCTTAAACTAACAAGATTGAATCATGTTGAATCATGTCCTGTTTGACTGCGCTAACTTCCTGTTGTAGGTGGAGAGGAAGGCGGGGCCAGCAGAGGGTCACCATGATGACAGCGAGATTGACAGGCTGCGGAGGGAGGTGCTGGAGACCAGAGACATGAACCAGAGACTGAGAGAGCAGCTGCAGGTACACACTCACAAGGACACAGTCACTCACTCACTCACTCACTCACTCACTCACTCACTCACTCACTCACTCACTCACTCACTCACACAGACACTCACTCACACAGACACACTGTCACACAGACACACAGTCACTCACTCACTCACTCACTCACTCACTCACTCACACAGTCACTCACTCACTCACTCACTCACTCACTCACTCACTCACACAGACACTCACTCACACAGACACACTGTCACACACACACACAGTCACTCACACACTCACACAGACACACAGTCACTCACTCACTCACTCACACAGTCACTCACTCACTCACACAGACACTCACTCACACAGACACACTGTCACACACACACACAGTCACTCACACACTCACACAGACACACAGTCACTCACTCACTCACTCACTCACTCACTCACACAGACAGACAGACACACACTCACACAGACACACAGACACACAGTCACTCACTCACTCACACAGACACACACTCACACAGACTCACTCACTCACACAGACACACAGGCACACACTCACACAGACTCACTCACTCACACAGACACACACAGACTCACTCACTCACACACACACACACACAGACACACTGTCACTCACTCACACACACACACACACACACACACTCACACAGACTCACTCACTCACACACACACACACTCACACAGACACACACTCACACAGACTCACTCACTCACACAGACACACACTCACACAGACTCACTCACTCACACACACACACACTCACACAGACACACACTCACACAGACTCACTCACTCACACAAACACAGACTCACTCACACAGACACACAGTCACTCACTCACACACACACTCACAGACTCACTCACACACACACTCACACAGACTCACTCACACACACAGTCACACAGTCAGTCAGTCACTCACACACATAGTCACACAGTCAGTCACACACAGTCACTCAATCACTCACATACACAGTAACACAGTCACTCACTCAGTCACACAGTCACTCACTCACTCACACACACAGTCACACAGTCACTCACACACACATTCACACAGTCACTCACACACACAGTCCCTCACTCACACACACAGTCACTCACTCACATAAACACAGTCACCCACTCACACACACACACAGTCACACAGTCACTCACACACACATTCACACAGTCCCTCACTCACACACACAGTCACTCACTCACATAAACACAGTCACCCATTCACACACACAGTCACTCACTCACACACACAGTCACTCACTCACACACACACACACACACACACACACACACACACACACACACACACACACACACACACACACACACACACACACACACACACACACACACACACACACACACACACACACACACACACACACACACAGTTCTCACACACACAGTCACTCACTCACTCACTCACTCACACACACAGTCACTCACTTACTCACACACACAGTCACTCACACACACAGTCACTCACACACACAGTCACTCTCTCACACAGAAACAGACTCACTCACTCACTCACTCACACACACAGTCACATAGTCAGTCACTCACACACACAGTCACTCAATCACTCACACACACAGTAAAACAGTCATTCACTCACACACACACTCACTCACTCACGCACTCACTCACACACACACACAGTCACTCACTCACACACAGTCACTCACTCACACACTAACACAGTCACACAGTTACTCACTCACACACACAGTCACTCACTCACTCACTCACACACACAGTCACTCACTCACACACAGTCACTCACTCACTCACCCACTAACTCACTCACTCACTCACTCACTCACTCACACACAGTCACTCATACACACACAGTCACTCACTCGCTATCTCACACACACAGTCACTCACTCACACACAGTCACTCACTCACTCACTCACTCACTCACTCACTCACTCACTCACTCACTCACTCACTCACTCACTCACTCACACACACAGTCACTCACTTACTCACACACACAGTCACTCACTCACATACACAGTCACACAGTCACTCACTCACACACACCGTTACACAGTCACTCACACACACAGTCACTCACACACACAGTCACTCACTCACACACACAGTCACTCACTTACTCACACACACAGTCACTCACTCACATACACAGTCACACAGTCACTCACTCACACACACCGTCACACAGTCACTCACACACACAGTCACTCACACACACAGTCACTCACTCACTCACTCACTCACTCACTCACTCACTCACTCACTCACACAGTCTCTCACTCACACACACAGTCACTCATTCACACACTCACACACACACACTCACAGAGACACTCTGAAGAACGACACACGGTGTGTGTGTGTGTGTGTGTGTGTGTGTGTGTGAGAGAGAGATGACCGTTTGCTTTCTTTTAGGAGGAACAGAGACACTCTGAAGAACGACACACGGCGTTGCAAGCTCTGGAGAGACAAGCTCAGGAGGAACTGCAGACCGAGAGGAACAGACTCCACACACTGCACCTGTTACAGCTAGGTAACACACTGCACCTGTTACAGCTAGGTAACACACTGCACCTGTTACAGCTAGGTAACACACTGCACCTGTTACAGCTAGGTAACACACTACACCTGTTACAGCTAGGTAACACACTACACCTGTTACAGCTAGGTAACACACTGCACCTGTTACAGCTAGGTAACACACTGCACCTGTTACAGCTAGGTAACACACTGCACCTGTTACAGCTAGGTAACACACTGCACCTGTTACAGCTAGGTAACACACTGCACCTGTTACAGCTAGGTAACACACTACACCTGTTACAGCTAGGTAACACACTACACCTGTTACAGCTAGGTAACACACTGCACCTGTTACAGCTAGATAACACACTGCACCTGTTACAGCTAGGTAACACACTACACCTGTTACAGCTAGGTAACACACTACACCTGTTACAGCTAGGTAACACACTGCACCTGTTACAGCTAGGTAACACACTACACCTGTTACAGCTAGGTAACACACTACACCTGTTACAGCTAGGTAACACACTGCACCTGTTACAGCTAGGTAACACACTGCACCTGTTACAGCTAGGTAACACACTGCACCTGTTACAGCTAGGTAACACTACACCTGTTACAGCTAGGTAACACTGCACCTGTTACAGCTAGGTAACACACTACACCTGTTACAGCTAGGTAACACACTGCACCTGTTACAGCTAGGTAACACACTGCACCTGTTACAGCTAGGTAACACACTGCACCTGTTACAGCTAGGTAACACACTACACCTGTTACAGCTAGGTAACACACTGCACCTGTTACAGCTAGGTAACACACTACACCTGTTACAGCTAGGTAACACACTACACCTGTTACAGCTAGGTAACACACTGCACCTGTTACAGCTAGGTAACACACTGCACCTGTTACAGCTAGGTAACACACTGCACCTGTTACAGCTAGGTAACACTACACCTGTTACAGCTAGGTAACACTGCACCTGTTACAGCTAGGTAACACACTACACCTGTTACAGCTAGGTAACACACTGCACCTGTTACAGCTAGGTAACACACTGCACCTGTTACAGCTAGGTAACACACTACACCTGTTACAGCTAGGTAACACACTACACCTGTTACAGCTAGGTAACACACTGCACCTGTTACAGCTAGGTAACACACTGCACCTGTTACAGCTAGGTAACACACTACACCTGTTACAGCTAGGTAACACACTACACCTGTTACAGCTAGGTAACACACTACACCTGTTACAGCTAGGTAACACACTGCACCTGTTACAACTAGGTAACACACTACACCTGTTACAGCTAGGTAACACACTGCACCTGTTACAGCTAGGTAACACACTACACCTGTTACAGCTAGGTAACACACTACACCTGTTACAGCTAGGTAACACACTACACCTGTTACAGCTAGGTAACACTACACCTGTTACAGCTAGGTAACACACTGCACCTGTTACAGCTAGGTAACACACTACACCTGTTACAGCTAGGTAACACACTACACCTGTTACAGCTAGGTAACACACTACACCTGTTACAGCTAGGTAACACACTGCACCTGTTACAGCTAGGTAACACACTACACCTGTTACAGCTAGGTAACACTGCACCTGTTACAGCTAGGTAACACACTGCACCTGTTACAGCTAGGTAACACTACACCTGTTACAGCTAGGTAACACTGCACCTGTTACAGCTAGGTAACACTACACCTGTTACAGCTAGGTAACACACTACACCTGTTACAGCTAGGTAACACACTACACCTGTTACAGCTAGGTAACACTGCACCTGTTACAGCTAGGTAACACTACACCTGTTACAGCTAGGTAACACACTACACCTGTTACAGCTAGGTAACACACTACACCTGTTACAGCTTGATAACACACACACAACACCTGTTACATTATGTTTGTCTGTCTGTCGATGGTGGTGATGATGATGATGGTGATGATGATGGTGATGGTGATGGTGGTGATGATGATGATGATGGTGGTGATGATGATGATGGTGATGGTGGTGGTGATGGTGGTGGTGATGATGATGGTGATGATGATGGTGGTGATGATGATGATGATGGTGGTGATGATGATGATGGTGATGGTGGTGGTGATGGTGGTGGTGATGATGGTGATGGTGGTGGTGATGATGATGGTGGTGATGATGATGTTGATGATGATGATGATGGTGGTGGTGATGATGATGATGATGGTGGTGATGATGGTGGTGGTGATGATGGTGGTGATGATGATGATGATGATGGTGATGATGATGATGGTGATGATGATGATGATGGTGGTGGTGATGATGATGATGGTGATGATGATGATGATGGTGGTGGTGATGATGATGGTGATGGTGGTGATGGTGGTGATGATGATGATGATGGTGGTGATGATGATGATGATGGTGGTGATGATGATGATGGTGATGGTGATGGTGATGATGGTGATGATGGTGATGGTGATGGTGATGATGATGATGATGATGATGGTGGTGATGGTGATGATGATGATGATGATGGTGGTGGTGGTGATGGTGATGATGGTGATGGTGGTGATGGTGATGATGATTATGATGATGATGTTGATGATGATGATGATGATGGTGATGGTGGTGGTGATGGTGGTGGTGATGGTGGTGATGATGGTGGTGGTGATGGTGGTGATGATGGTGGTGATGGTGATGGTGATGATGGTGATGGTGATGATGGTGATGATGGTGATGGTGATGGTGATGATGATGATGATGATGATGGTGATGGTGGTGATGGTGATGATGATGATGATGATGGTGGTGGTGGTGATGGTGATGATGATGATGGTGGTGGTGGTGATGGTGATGATGATGATGATGATGATGGTGATGGTGGTGATGGTGATGATGATGATGATGATGGTGGTGGTGGTGATGGTGATGATGATGGTGATGGTGGTGGTGATGATGGTGATGATGTGTCTAGATAAGCAGGGTACAGAGCTGAGCCAGCAGTACACAGAGTGGAGTAGACAGTTGACCCAGAGACACATGAAACACATCGAAGACCTGCAGGCGGAACTACACACACACACAGAGATGATGGCCCTGCAACAGGTAACACACACACACACACACACACACACACACACACACACACACACACACACACACACAGAGAGAGATGATGGCCCTGCAACAGGTAACACACACACACACACACACACACACACAGAGATGATGGCCCTGCAACAAGTAACACACACACACACACAAAGATGATGGCCATGCAACAGGTAACACACACACACACAGACACAAAGATGGTGGCCCTGCAACAGGTAACACACACACACACACACACACACACGATGGCCCTGTATATAACATATATAACTATAACATATGCTATTAAATTGGGAACTGACTATCTTTGTGTGTGTGTGTGTGTGTGTGTGTGTGTGTGTGTGTGTGTGTGTGTGTGTGTGTGTGTGTGTGTGTGTGTGTGTGTGTGTGTGTGTGTGTGTGTGTGTGTGTGTGTGTGTGTGTGTGTGTGTGTGTGTGTGTGTGTGTGTGTGTGTGTGTGTGTGTGTGTGTGTGTGTGTGTGTAGGACTTGAAGCAGCAGAATCAGTACCAGGTGTTTGAGCGTCAGCTGGATGAGAGTCGCTGTGCCGTTCTGGAACTACAGAGGGAAAACACTGTACTGAGGTACACACACACACACACACACACACACACACACACACACACACACACAGACACACACACACACACACACACACACACACACACACACACACACAGACACACACCTCTCCTCATCTTATCCCCTTTCTGTCCTCTCTACTCTTCCTCTCTACTCTTCCTCTCTACTCTTCTTCTCTACTTTTCTACTCTACTCTTCCTCCTTCCTCTCTACTCTACTCTACTCTTCCTCTCTACTCTACTCTTCCTCTCTACTCTACCCTTCCTCTCTACTCTACTCTACTGTTCCTCTCTACTATACTCTACTATTCCTCTCTACTCCACTCTACTTCTCTACTCTACTCTACTCTTCCTCTCTACTATACTCTACTCTTCCTCTCTACTATACTCTACTCTTCCTCTCTACTATACTCTACTCTTCCTCTCTACTCTACTCTTCCTCTCTACTCTACTCTTCCTCTCTACTCTTCCTCTCTACTCTTCCTCTCTACTCTTCCTCTCTACTCTACTCTTCCTCTCTACTCTTCCTCTCTACTCTTCCTCTCTACTCTTCCAGGTCGGGAGAGGAGGCGATGGGAAGAGAAAGAGAGCAGAAGGAGAGAGAGGAGGAAGCCCAACGACTGAGAGTGGAGGTGGACAGACTGAGAGAAGAGGTGGAGAAACTGGAAGAGGCTCAGAAACAACGGGAGGAACAGAGAGAAGAAGAGATGAGAGAAGAGGAGGCGCGAAGAGAGATGGAGGAGAAGAGGAGGGACGAGGAGAAGAGGACGGAGGAGGAGAACAGGAGAGAGGAGGGGAAGAGGAGAGAGGCCGAGGTTGAGGAGAAGAGGAAGGTGGACGAGGAGAAGAGAAGGAAGGCGGAGGAGGAGGAGAAGAGGAGGAAGGAGGAGGAGGAGGAGGAGAGGAGAGAGGAAGTGAAGAAAGAGCACAGGAGAGCGATGCAGAGTCTGGTGTGTGAATACAGCAGCTGTCAGGCAGAGCTACAGACTCGCATAGTGGCCCTGGAAACAGAGTGAGTAACACACTGGAGTGTGGAGCAGGAGGAGAGGGGGTGGGGAACGTGTGTTCCCAGCAGGAGGAGAGGGGGTGGTTAATGTGTGTGTGTGTTCCCAGCAGGAGGAGAGGGTGGGGTTAATGTGTGTTCCCAGCAGGAGGAGAGGGTGGGGTTAATGTGTGTTCCCAGCAGGAGGAGAGGGGTGGGGTTAATGTGTGTTCCCAGCAGGAGGAGAGGGGTGGGGTTAATGTGTGTTCCCAGCAGGAGGAGAGGGTGGGGTTAATGTGTGTTCCCAGCAGGAGGAGAGGGGTGGGGTTAATGTGTGTTCCCAGCAGGAGGAGAGGGGTGGGGTTAACGTGTGTTCCCAGCAGGAGGAGAGGGTGTGGTTAATGTGTGTTCCCAGGCTGTAGGAGGAGAGGGGTGGGGTTAACGTGTGTTCCCAGCAGGAGGAGAGGGGTGTGGTTAACGTGTGTTCCCAGCAGGAGGACAGGGGTGGGGTTAATGTGTGTTCCCAGCAGGAGGAGAGGGGTGGGGTTAATGTGTTTCCCAGGCTGTAGGAGGAGAGGGGTGTGGTTAATGTGTGTTCCCAGGCTGGAGGAGTAGAGGGTGTGGTTAATGTGTGTTCCCAGCAGGGGTGGGGTTAATGTGTGTTCCCAGGCTGGAGGAGGAGTGGGGTGTGGTTAATGTGTGTGTGTTCCCAGGTTGGAGGAGGAGAGGGGTGTGGTTAATGTGTGTGTGTTCCCAGGCTGTAGGAGGAGAGGGGTGTGGTTAATGTGTGTTCCCAGCAGGAGGAGAGGGGTGGGGTTAATGTGTGTTCCCAGGCTGTAGGAGGAGAGGGGTGTGGTTAATGTGTGTTCCCAGGCTGGAGGAGTAGAGGGGTGTGGTTAATGTGTGTTCCCAGCAGGGGTGGGGTTAATGTGTGTTCCCAGGCTGGAGGAGGAGTGGGGTGTGGTTAATGTGTGTTCCCAGGCTGTAGGAGGAGAGGGGTGGGGTTAATGTGTGTTCCCAGGCTGTAGGAGGAGAGGGTGGGGTTAACGTGTGTTCCCAGCAGGAGGAGAGGGGTGTGGTTAATGTGTGTTCCCAGCAGGAGGACAGGGGTGGGGTTAATGTGTGTTCCCAGGCTGTAGGAGGAGAGGGGTGGGGTTAACGTGTGTTCCCAGCAGGAGGAGAGGGGTGTGGTTAACGTGTGTTCCCAGCAGGAGGACAGGGGTGGGGTTAATGTGTGTTCCCAGCAGGAGGAGAGGGGTGGGGTTAATGTGTGTTCCCAGGCTGTAGGAGGAGAGGGGTGTGGTTAATGTGTGTTCCCAGGCTGGAGGAGTAGAGGGGGTGTGGTTAATGTGTGTTCCCAGCAGGGGTGGGGTTAATGTGTGTTCCCAGGCTGGAGGAGGAGTGGGGTGTGGTTAATGTGTGTGTGTTCCCAGGCTGGAGGAGGAGAGGGGTGTGGTTAATGTGTGTGTGTTCCCAGGCTGGAGGAGGAGAGGGGTGTGGTTAATGTGTGTGTTCCCAGGCTGTAGGAGGAGAGGGGTGTGGTTAATGTGTGTTCCCAGCAGGAGGAGAGGGGTGGGGTTAATGTGTGTTCCCAGCAGGAGGAGAGGGGTGGGGTTAATGTGTGTTCCCAGGCTGGAGGAGTAGAGGGGTGTGGTTAATGTGTGTTCCCAGCAGGGGTGGGGTTAATGTGTGTTCCCAGGCTGGAGGAGGAGTGGGGTGTGGTTAATGTGTGTGTGTTCCCAGGTTGGAGGAGGAGAGGGGTGTGGTTAATGTGTGTGTGTTCCCAGGCTGTAGGAGGAGAGGGGTGTGGTTAATGTGTGTTCCCAGGCTGTAGGAGGAGAGGGGTGTGGTTAATGTGTGTTCCCAGGCTGGAGGAGTAGAGGGGTGTGGTTAATGTGTGTTCCCAGGCTGTAGGAGGAGAGGGGTGTGGTTAATGTGTGTTCCCAGCAGGAGGAGAGGGGTGGGGTTAATGTGTGTTCCCAGGCTGGAGGAGTAGAGGGGTGTGGTTAATGTGTGTTCCCAGGCTGGAGGAGTAGAGGGGTGTGGTTAATGTGTGTTCCCAGCAGGGGTGGGGTTAATGTGTGTTCCCAGGCTGGAGGAGGAGTGGGGTGTGGTTAATGTGTGTTCCCAGCAGGGGTGGGGTTAATGTGTGTTCCCAGGCTGTAGGAGGAGAGGGGTGGGGTTAATGTGTGTTCCCAGGCTGTAGGAGGAGAGGGGTGGGGTTAACGTGTGTTCCCAGCAGGAGGAGAGGGGTGTGGTTAATGTGTGTTCCCAGCAGGAGGACAGGGGTGGGGTTAATGTGTGTTCCCAGCAGGAGGAGAGGGGTGGGGTTAATGTGTGTTCCCAGGCTGTAGGAGGAGAGGGGTGTGGTTAATGTGTGTTCCCAGGCTGGAGGAGTAGAGGGGTGTGGTTAATGTGTGTTCCCAGCAGGGGTGGGGTTAATGTGTGTTCCCAGGCTGGAGGAGGAGTGGGGTGTGGTTAATGTGTGTGTGTTCCCAGGCTGGAGGAGGAGAGGGGTGTGGTTAATGTGTGTGTGTTCCCAGGCTGGAGGAGGAGAGGGGTGTGGTTAATGTGTGTTCCCAGGCTGGAGGAGGAGAGGGGTGTGGTTAATGTGTGTGTGTTCCCAGGCTGGAGGAGGAGAGGGGTGTGGTTAATGTGTGTTCCCAGCAGGAGGAGAGGGGTGTGGTTAATGTGTGTTCCCAGGCTACGGGAGGAGAGGGGTGGGGTTAATGAGTGTGTGTTCCCAGGCTGGAGGAGGAGAGGGGTGTGGTTAATGTGTGTTCCCAGCAGGAGGAGAGGGGTGTGGTTAATGTGTGTTCCCAGGCTGTAGGAGGAGAGGGGTGTGGTTAACGTGTGTGTGTTCCCAGGCTACGGGAGGAGAGGGGTGTGGTTAATGTGTGTTCCCAGCAGGAGGAGGAGAGGGGTGTGGTTAATGTGTGTTCCCAGCAGGAGGAGGGAGAGGGTGTGGTTAACGTGTGTGTGTTCCCAGCAGGAGGAGGAGAGGGGTGTGGTTAACGTGTGTGTGTTCCCAGCAGGAGGAGGAGAGGGTGTGGTTAATGTGTGTTCCCAGCAGGAGGAGGAGAGGGGTGTGGTTAACGTGTGTGTGTTCCCAGGCTACGGGAGCGTGAGGAGAGGTGCAGGAGGAGGGAGGTTCCTCTCTGTGATGATCTCCAGATGGGGAGACTACAGGAGAGACTCGCTGAGAGGAACCAGCTCATCAAACGCCTGGTGGTAAGAACACACACCTACCCCACACTCACACCCTACCCCCACACACACCTACCCCCCACCTACCTACCGCACACACACCTACCCCACACTCACACACCTACCCCCCACACACACCTACCCCCCACCTACCTACCCCACACTCACACACCTACCCCCCACACACACCTACCCCCACCTACCTACCCCACACTCACACACCTACCCCACACTCACACACCTACCCCCCACACACACCTACCCCCCACCTACCTACCCCACACTCACACACCTACCCCCACACACACCTACCCCCCACCTACCTACCGCACACACACCTACCCCACACTCACACACCTACCCCCACACACACCTACCCCCACCTACCTACCCCACACTCACACACCTACCCCCACACACACTTACCCCCACCTACCTACCGCACACACACCTACCCCACACTCACACCTACCCCCCACACACACCTACCCCCCACCTACCTACCCCACACTCACACACCTACCGCACACACACCTACCCCACACACACACACCAACCGCACACACACCTACCCCACACTCACACACACACACCTACCGCACACACTCACCTACCCCACACTCACCTACCTGCCCCACACACCTACCCCCCACTCACACACCTACCGCCCACACCTACCCCACACACACACCTACCGCACACACACCTACCCCACACTCACACACCTACCGCACACACACCTACCCCACACTCACACACACACACACCTACCCCACACTCACACACACACACCTACCCCACACTCACTCACACACCTACCGCACACACACCTACCCCACACTCACACACAAACACCTACCCCCCCACCTAACTACCTACCCCACACCTGCCTACCCCACACACCAACACACACACACACTTACCACACACACCTACCCCACCTACCTCACACTCACCCACACATCTACCTCACATACACACCTACCTCACACTCACTCACTCACACTCACACACACACCTACCCCACACTCACACACCTACCCCACACTCACACACCTACCCCCACACCTACCTACCCCACACCTGCCTACCGCACACACCAACACACACACACTTACTACACCTAACTCACACTCATACACACACCTACCTCACACTCACTCACACATCTACCTCACATACACACCTACCTCACTCTCACTCACACACCTACCTACCGCACACACACCTAACCCACACTCACTCACACACACACACCTACCCCACACTCACACACCTACCCCCCACACCTACCTACCCCACACATGCCTACCCCACACACCAACACACACACACACACTTACCACACCTAACTCACACTCATACACACACCTACCTCACACTCACTCACACATCTACCTCACATACACACCTACCTCACACTCACTCACACACCTACCTTTACACTCACTCACACATCTACCTCACATACACACCTACCTCACACTCACTCACACACCTACCTTTACACTCACTCACACATATACCTCACACACACACCCACCTCACACTCACTCACACACCTACCTCACACTCACTCACACACCTACCTCACACTCACTCACTCATCTACCTCACACTCACTCACACACCAGTACACACACACTTAGCGCACACACTTACCCCACCTACCTCACATTCACTCACACACCTACCCCACACACAACTACCCTGCCTACACCACACACATCTACCGCACACAAACCTACCCCACACACACACCTACCCTACACACACCTACCCCACACACATCTACCACACACACGCCTACCCCAAACACATCTACCCCACACACACCTACCACACACACCTACTCCCCACTCTTACCCCACACACCTACTCCACACACCTACCCCACTCCTACCCCACACACCTACTGCACACATCTACCCCAAACCTGCCCCACTCCTACCCCCACAAACACCTACCCAACACACACCTACGCCACACACATGTACCACTTACACCTACCACACACCTACCCCACACACATCTACCACACACACACACCTACCACACACACTATCCCACACACACCTACACCACACACTCCTACCCCACATTCCTACCCCACACATCCTACCCCACAAACCTACCCCACATTCCTACCCACACACCTACCCCACACACCTAACACACCTACCCCACACACCTACACCACACACACCTACATCATACTCCTACCCCACACATCTACCCCACACACTCTTACCCCACACTCCTACCCCACACACCTACCCCATTCCTACCCCCACACCGAACACACACCTACCCCCCACACCTACCCCATACACACCTACCCCCTCTTACCCCTCAAACACCTACCCCACTCCTACCCCACACACCTACCCACACGTACCCCAAACAACTACCCCACTTCTACCCCATACACACCTACCCCACACATCTATACCCCACTCCTACCCCCCACACACCTACCCCTCTCCTACCCGCACACCTACCCCCACACTCCTACCCCACACTCTTACCCCACACACCTACCCCACAGCTAACCCCACACACCTACCCCACTTCTACACCCCATACCTACCCCATACACACCTATCCCCCACACACAGCTACCTCCCACTCCTACCCACAAACAGCTACCCCCCACTCCTACGCCCCCACTCCTACCCCACACACCTACCCCACTCCTACCCCACACACCTACCCCACTCCTACCCCACACACCTACCCCACTCCTACCCACTCCTACCCCCCACGCCTACCCCACACACCTACCACACACACATCTACCCCCACTCCTACCCCCCACTCCTACCCCACCCACCTACCCCACTCCTACCCCACTCCTACCCCCCACTCCAACCCCACTCCTACCCCACACACCTACCCCACTCCTACCCCACATACCTACCCCACTCCTACCCACTCCTACCCCCCACTCCTACCCCACACACATCTACCACACACCTACCACACACCTACCCCACACACATCTACCACACACCTACCCAACACACCTACCCTACCTACACCTACCCCACACACATCTACCACACACAAACCTACCCCACACACACACCTATCCTACACACACCTACCCCACACACATCTACCACACACACGCCTACCCCAAACACATCTACCCCAAACACATCTACCACACACACAACTACCACACACACCTACTCCCCACTCCTACCCCACACTCCTACTCCACACACCTACCCCACACACCTACTGCACACATCTACCCCAAACCTGCCCCACCTCTACCCCCACAAACACCAACCCCACAAAAACCTACCCAACACACACCTACCCCACACACATCTACCACTTACACCTACCACACACCTACCCCACACACATCTACCACACACACACACACCTACCACACACACTATCTCACACACACCTACACCACACACTCCTACCCCACACATCCTACCCCACATTCCTACCCACACACACCTACTTCATACTCCTACCCAACACATCTACCCCACACACTCTTACCCCACACTCCTAACCCACACACCTGCCCCATTCCTACCCCCACACCGAACACACACCTACCCCCCACACCTACCCCATACACACCTACCCCCTCCTACCCCTCAAACACCTACCCCACAAAAACCTGCCCCACTCCTACCCCACACACCTACCCACACACACCTACCCCACTTCTACCCCATACACACATACCCCACACATATATACCCCACTCCTACCCCCCACACACCTACCCCTCTCCTACCCGCACACCTACCCCCACACTCCTACCCCACTCCTACCCCACACCTAACCCCACACACCTACCCCACTTCTACACCCCATACCTACCCCATACACACCTATGCCCCACACACAGCTACCTCCCACTCCTACCCCACACACAGCTACCCCCACTCCTACCCCACACACCTACCCCACTCCTACCACACACACCTACCCCACTCCTAACACACACCTACCCCACTTTTACCTCCCATACCTACCCCATACGCACCTAACCCACACCTACCCCCCACACACAGCTACCCCCCTTCCTACCCCACAAACAGCTACCCCCCACTCCTACGCCCCACTCCTACCCCACACACCTACCCCACCACCTCTTCAAGGAATACCTAGGATAGAATAAGTAATCCTTCTCACCACCCCCCTTAATGATTTAGATGCACTATTGTAAAGTGGCTGTTCCACTGGATGTCAGAAGGTGAATTCACCAATTTGTAAGTCGCTCTGGATAAGAGCGTCTGCTAAATGACTTAAATGTACCCCACACTCCGACCCCCCACTCCTACCCCACTCCTACCCCACACACCTACCCCATTCCTACCCCTCAAACACCTACCCCACTTCTACCCCCCACACCTACCCCACACCTACCCCACTCCTACCTCCCACACCTACCCCACACCTACCCCAGTCCTACCCCACACACCTACCCCACACCTACCCCACTCCTACCCCCCACACCTACCCCACTCCTACCTCCCACACCTACCCCACACCTACCCCAGTCCTACCCCCCACACCTACCCCACACCTACCCCACTGCTACCCCACTCCTACCCCCCACACCTACCCCACTCCTACCCCACTGCTACCCCACTCCTACCCCCCACACCTACCCCCCACACCTACCCCACTCCTACCTCCCACACCTACCCCACACCTACCCCAGTCCTACCCCCACACCTACCCCACACCTACCCCACTGCTACCCCACTCCTACCCCCACACCTACCCCACTCCTACCCCACTGCTACCCCACTCCTACCCCCACACCTACCCCCCACACCTACCCCACTCCTACCCACACCTACCCCACACCTACCCCAGTCCCACCCCACACACCTACCCCACTCCTACCCCCCACACCTACCCCACTCCTACCCCCACTCCTACCCCACTCCTACCCCCACACCTACCCCACTCCTACCCCCCACACCTACCCCACTCCTACCCCCACACCTACCCCACTCCTACCCCCACACCTACCCCACACTCCTACCCCACTCCTACCCCCACTCCTACCCCCCCACACCTACCCCACACTCCTACCCCACTCCTACCCCACTCCTACCCCCCACTCCTACCCCACTCCTACCCCCACTCTTACCCCACTCCTACCCCACTCCTACCCCCCACTCCTACCCCCCCACTCCTACCCCACCCTACCCCACTCCTACCCCCCACTCCTACCCCACTCCTACCCCCCACTCCTACCCCACTCCTACCCCCCCACTCCTACCCCACTCCTACCCCCCACTCCTACCCCACTCCTACCCCACTCCTACCCCACTCCTACCCCACTCCTACCCCACTCCTACCCCCACTCCTACCCCACTCCTACCCCCCACTCCTACCCCACTCCTACCACCCACTCCTACCACCCACTCCTACCCCACTCCTACCCCCCACTCCTACCCCACTCCTACCCCCCACTCCTACCCCACTCCTACCCCACTCCTACCCCCCACTCCTACCCCACTCCTACCCCCCACCCTACCCCCACTCCTACCCCCCACTCCTACCCCACTCCTACCCCCACTCCTACCCCACTCCTACCCCCCACTCCTACCCCACTCCTACCCCCCACTCCTACCCCACTCCTACCCCCCACTCCTACCCCACTCCTATCCCCCACTCCTACCCCACTCCTACCCCACTCCTACCCCCACTCCTACCCCACTCCTACCCCACACTCCTACCCCCACTCCTACCCCCCTCCTACCACACTCCTACCCCCACTCCTACCCCCACTCCTACCCCACTCCTACCCCCACTCCTACCCCACTCCTACCCCCCACTCCTACCCCACTCCTACCCCCCACTCCTACCCCCCACTCCTACCCCCCCTCCTACCACACTCCTACCCCCACTCCTACCCCCCCACTCCTACCCCCACTCCTACCCCACTCCTACCCCCCACTCCTACCCCCACTCCTACCCCACTCCTACCCCACTCCTACCCCCCACTCCTACCCCACTCCTACCCCCCACTCCTACCCCCCACTCCTACCCCCCACTCCTACCCCCCTCCTACCACACACACCTGATGTCTCATTGTTTCTCCAGGAGGAACGACATCAGCTGCAGTTTCATCCTCCGGTTGCCGGGGACAACGGAACCCTCAGGCTCCATGACAACAGGCCACACCCCGGGATCGTTACACCATCTATGAGGGTGACACACACACTCCTCTGTTGTCTTTGTGTTTCACTGTGTTGTATTGGTGGGATGAACTAGTGTTTTACTGTGTTGTATTGGTGGGATTAATTAGTGTTTTACTGTGTTGTATTGGTGGGATTAATTAGTGTTTTACTGTGTTGTATTGGTGGGATTAACTAGTGTTATATTGGTGGGATTATCTAGCGTTGTATTGGTGGGATTATCTAGTGTTGTATTGGTGGGATTAACTAGTTATACACTATGTTGTATTGGTGGGATTAACTAGTGTTGTATCTAGTGGGATTAACTAGTGTTGTATTGGTGGGATTAACTAGTGTTGTATTGGTAGGATTAACTAGTGTTGTATTGGTGGGATTATCTAGCGTTGTATTGGTGGGATTATCTAGTGTTGTATTGGTGGGATTAACTAGTTATACACTATGTTGTATTGGTGGGATTAACTAGTGTTGTATCTAGTGGGATTAACTAGTGTTGTATTGTGGGATTAACTAGTGTTGTATTGGTAGGATTAACTAGTGTTGTATTGGTGGGATTAACTAGTGTTTCACTGTGTTGTATTGGTGGGATTAACTAGTGTTTCACTGTGTTGTATTGGTGGGATTAACTAGTGTTTCACTGTGTTGTATTGGTGGGATTAATTAGTGTTTTACTGTGTTGTATTGGTGGGATTAACTAGTGTTGTATTGGTGGGATTAACTAGTGTTGTATTGGTGGGATTAACTAGTGTTGTATTGGTAGGATTAAATAGTGTTTAACTGTGCACTATTGGTGGGATTAACTAGGGTTGTATTGGTGGGATTAACTAGTTATTCACTATGTTGTATTGGTGGGATTAACTAGTGTTTTACTGTGTTGTATTGGTGGGATTAACTAGTGTTGTATTTGTGGGATTAACTAGTGTTTCACCGTGTTGTATTGGTGGGATTAACTAGTGTTTCACTGTGTTGTATTGGTGGGATTAACTAGTGTTTCACCGTGTTGTATTGGTGGGATTAACTAGTGTTTCACTGTGTTGTATTGGTGGGATTAACTAGTGTTTCACTGTGTTGTATTGGTGGGATTAACTAGTGTTTTACTGTGTTGTATTGGTGGGATTAACTAGTGTTGTATTTGTGGGATTAACTAGTGTTGTATTGGTGGGATTATCTAGTGTTGTATTGGTAGGATTAACTAGTGTTTCACTGTGTTGTATTGGTGGGATTAACTAGTGTTGTATTGGTGGGATTAACTAGTGTTGTATTGGTGGGATTAACTAGTGTTTCACTGTGTTGTATTGGTGGGATTAACTAGTGTTGTATTGGTGGGATTATCTAGTGTTGTATTGGTAGGATTAACTAGTGTTTCACTGTGTTGTATTGGTGGGATTAACTAGTGTTGTATTGGTGGGATTATCTAGTGTTGTATTGGTAGGATTAACTAGTGTTTCACTGTGTTGTATTGGTGGGATTAACTAGTGTTGTATTGGTGGGATTAACTAGTGTTGTATTGGTGGGATTAACTGGTGTTTCACTGTGTTGTATTGGTGGGATTAACTAGTGTTTCACTGTGTTGTATTGGTGGGATTAACTAGGGTTGTATTGGTGGGATTAACTAGTGTTGTATTGGTGGGATTAACTAGTGTTTCACTGTGTTGTATTGGTGGGATTAACAAGTGTTTCACTGTGTTGTATTGGTGGGATTAACTAGTGTTGTATTGGTGGGATTAACTAGTGTTTCACTGTGTTGTATTGGTGGGATTAACTAGTGTTTCACTGTGTTGTATTGATGGGATTAACTAGTGTTGTATTGGTGGGATTATCTAGTGTTGTATTGGTAGGATTAACTAGTGTTTCACTGTGTTGTATTGGTGGGATTAACTAGTGTTGTATTGGTGGGATTAACTAGTGTTGTATTGGTGGGATTAACTAGTGTTTCACTGTGTTGTATTGGTGGGATTAACTAGTGTTGTATTGGTGGGATTATCTAGTGTTGTATTGGTAGGATTAACTAGTGTTTCACTGTGTTGTATTGGTGGGATTAACTAGTGTTGTATTGGTGGGATTATCTAGTGTTGTATTGGTAGGATTAACTAGTGTTTCACTGTGTTGTATTGGTGGGATTAACTAGTGTTGTATTGGTGGGATTAACTAGTGTTGTATTGGTGGGATTAACTAGTGTTTCACTGTGTTGTATTGGTGGGATTAACTAGTGTTTCACTGTGTTGTATTGGTGGGATTAACTAGGGTTGTATTGGTGGGATTAACTAGTGTTGTATTGGTGGGATTAACTAGTGTTTCACTGTGTTGTATTGGTGGGATTAACTAGTGTTTCACTGTGTTGTATTGGTGGGATTAACTAGTGTTGTATTGGTGGGATTAACTAGTGTTTCACTGTGTTGTATGAATGTTGTCGTCATGACGTTGTGTTTCAGAGGAAGCGTGTGGAGGAGTCTCCGCCCCGCATCACCAGCGTTCCAAACCTCAGCGCCTACGAGAGGAGCGTCCTCCTCCCCCACGACACCCCCTCCCCCTGCCTCCCCCAACATCCCTCCCCCTCCTCAACTCTTCCCTACGCCTCCTCCTCTCTCCCCCGTTCCTCCCCCTCCCTCCCCCGTACTCCCAGGTCTCCCAGTTTGGATCCCAGCGGTCGCGGCCCTCTCTCTCGTACCCCCACTCCTCTCCCCCTGCTCCCACCACCCCCTCCCCCTCTGTCCATCCTCCCTCCCCGAGCCTCGACACGGGATTCGACACGTCACCTCACCCTCGCAGGAGCTCCACCCACACCTGAACAGCCAGTCAACCAGGTAACAGATACTGTATCTATGGAAACAGCACAGCCAATAGCGCTGTCTGTGTTCCTTCACAAAGCCCAATGTCCTTCTTTGTCTGTCTAAGAATATCATCCCATAGTTGTCTGTCTCCTTCTGTATTTCTGTCTGTCTCTCTCTCTCTGTCTGTCTGACTCTCTGTCTGTCTGACTGTCTGTCTGACTCTGTCTGTTTGTCTCTCTGTCTGTCTAAGAATATCATCCCATAGTTGTCTGTCTCCTTCTGTATTTCTGTCTGTCTCTCTTTCTGTCTGTCTGTCTGTCTGTCTGTCTGTCTGACTCTGTCTGTTTGTCTCTCTGTCTGTCTAAGAATATCATCCCATAGTTGTCTGTCTCCTTCTGTATTTCTGTCTGTCTCTCTCTCTGTCTGTCTGTCTGTCTGTCTGTCTGTCTGTCTGACTCTGTCTGTTTGTCTCTCTGTCTGTCTAAGAATATCATCCCATAGTTGTCTGTCTCCTTCTGTATTTCTCTCTGTCTCTCTCTCTCTATCTGTCTGACTCTCTGCCTGTTTGTCTCTGTCTGTCTCTTTCTGTCTGTCTGACTCTCTGTCTGTTTGTCTCTCTGTCTGTCTGTTTCTTTCTGTCTGTCTCTTTCTGTCTGTCTGTCTGTTTGTTTCTCTGTCTGTCTCTTTCTGTCTGTCTGTCTGTCTGTCTGTCTGTCTGTCCCCCAGCAGTCTAAAATGTGCTTCCTGTGTTCCCAGGAGCCCATATTTGGAGCAGAGGGGGAGTGGCCAGGGGGCAGAGGGGCGGGACCCTCAGAGGCAGGATTGGTACACAAAGTACTTCTCCTTCTGAACACACACACACACACACACACACACCACACACACACAGGTGACCTCTACACACCTGTACAACACACTCAGCTTTAAACAAAACACCTGACAGACCAAAACGATGCTTGTTCAATGCAAATGTCTTGTATTATAATCTATAATGTGGAATAAAGTATTTTATTTATATTTAATCTGCTGTCTGTGGTTTGTTGTTGTATCAGCTTCAGATACTGGAGGGGGGCTGTTTCCCGAACCAGGATGAATGAGTTAACCAGGTGGCTGGGGGGCTGTTTCCCTGAACCAGGTGACTGGGGGGCTGTTTCCCTGAACCAGGTGACTGGGGGCTGTTTCCCTGAACCAGGTGACTGGGGGGCTGTTTCCCTGAACCAGGATGAATGAGTTAACCAGGTGACTGGGGGGCTGTTTCCCTGAACCAGGTGACTGGGGGGCTGTTTCCCTGAACCAGGATGAATGAGTTAACCAGGTGACTGGGGGGCTGTTTCCCGAACCAGGATGAATGAGTTAACCAGGTGACTGGGGGCTGTTTCCCTGAACCAGGTGACTGGGGGGCTGTTTCCCCGAACCAGGATGAATGAGTTAACCAGGTGACTGGGGGGCTGTTTCCCTGAACCAGGTGACTGGGGGGCTGTTTCCCTGAACCAGGTGACTGGGGGGCTGTTTCCCTGAACCAGGTGACTGGGGGGCTGTTTCCCTGAACCAGGATGAATGAGTTAACCAGGTGACTGGGGGGCTGTTTCCCTGAACCAGGATGAATGAGTTAACCAGGTGACTGGGGGGCTGTTTCCCTGAACCAGGATGAATGAGTTAACCAGGTGACTGGGGGGCTGTTTCCCTGAACCAGGTGACTGGGGGGCTGTTTCCCTGAACCAGGATGAATGAGTTAACCAGGTGACTGGGGGGCTGTTTCCCTGAACCAGGATGAATGAGTTAACCAGGTGACTGGGGGGCTGTTTCCCTGAACCAGGTGACTGGGGGCTGTTTCCCTGAACCAGGATGAATGAGTTAACCAGGTGACTGGGGGCTGTTTCCCTGAACCAGGTGACTGGGGGCTGTTTCCCTGAACCAGGTGACTGGGGGCTGTTTCCCTGAACCAGGTGACTGGGGGCTGTTTCCCTGAACCAGGATGAATGAGTTAACCAGGTGACTGGGGGCTGTTTCCCTGAACCAGGTGACTGGGGGCTGTTTCCCTGAACCAGGTGACTGGGGGGCTGTTTCCTGAACCAGGTGACTGGGGGGCTGTTTCCTGAACCAGGTGACTGGGGGGCTGTTTCCTGAACCAGGTGACTGGGGGGCTGTTTCCTGAACCAGGTGACTGGGGGGCTGTTTCCTGAACCAGGTGACTGGGGGGCTGTTTCCCTGAACCAGGATGAATGAGTTAACCAGGTGACTGGGGGGCTGTTTCCCTGAACCAGGATGAATGAGTTAACCAGGTGACTGGGGGCTGTTTCCCTGAACCAGGATGAATGAGGGGGCTGTTTCCCGAACCAGGTGACTGGGGGCTGTTTCCCTGAACCAGGTGACTGGGGGGCTGTTTCCCGAACCAGGTGACTGGGGGGCTGTTTCCCGAACCAGGTGACTGGGGGCTGTTCCCGAACCAGGATGAATGAGTTAACCAGGTGACTGGGGGCTGTTTCCCTGAACCAGGATGAATGAGTTAACCAGGTGACTGGGGGCTGTTTCCCTGAACCAGGTGACTGGGGGCTGTTTCCTGAACCAGGTGACTGTGTTTCCCTGAACCAGGTGACTGGGGGCTGTTTCCTGAACCAGGTGACTGGGGGCTGTTTCCTGAACCAGGTGACTGGGGGCTGTTTCCTGAACCAGGTGACTGGGGGCTGTTTCCTGAACCAGGTGACTGGGGGCTGTTTCCCTGAACCAGGTGACTGGGGGGCTGTTTCCTGAACCAGGTGACTGGGGGCTGTTTCCCTGAACCAGGTAACTGGGGGTGTTTCCCTGAACCAGGTGACTGGGGGCTGTTTCCTGAACCAGGATGAATGAGTTAACCAGGTGACTGGGGGCTGTTTCCCTGAACCAGGTGACTGGTTAATGAGTTAACCAGGTGACTGGGGGGAACCAGGATGAATGAGTTAACCAGGTGACTGGGGGCTGTTTCCCTGAACCAGGATGAATGAGTTAACCAGGTGACTGGGGGCTGTTTCCCTGAACCAGGATGAATGAGTTAACCAGGTGACTGGGGGGCTGTTTCCCTGAACCAGGATGAATGAGTTAACCAGGTGACTGGGGGGCTGTTTCCCTGAACCAGGTGACTGGGGGGCTGTTTCCCTGAACCAGGTGACTGGGGGGCTGTTTCCTGAACCAGGATGAATGAGTTAACCAGGTGACTGGGGGCTGTTTCCCTGAACCAGGATGAATGAGTTAACCAGGTGACTGGGGGCTGTTTCCTGAACCAGGTGACTGGGGGCTGTTTTCCTGAACCAGGATGAATGAGTTAACCAGGTGACTGGGGGCTGTTTCCCTGAACCAGGTGACTGGGGGCTGTTTCCCTGAACCAGGTGACTGGGGGCTGTTTCCCTGAACCAGGTGACTGGGGGCTGTTTCCCTGAACCAGGATGAATGAGTTAACCAGGTGACTGGGGGGCTGTTTCCTGAACCAGGATGAATGAGTTAACCAGGTGACTGGGGGGCTGTTTCCCTGAACCAGGTGACTGGGGGGCTGTTTCCCTGAACCAGGTGACTGGGGGGCTGTTTCCCTGAACCAGGATGAATGAGTTAACCAGGTGACTGGGGGGCTGTTTCCCTGAACCAGGATGAATGAGTTAACCAGGTGACTGGGGGGCTGTTTCCCTGAACCAGGTGACTGGGGGCTGTTTCCCTGAACCAGGTGACTGAACCAGGATGAATGAGTTAACCAGGTGACTGGGGGGCTGTTTCCCTGAACCAGGATGAATGAGTTAACCAGGTGACTGGGGGGCTGTTTTCCTGAACCAGGATGAATGAGTTAACCAGGTGACTGGGGGCTGTTTCCCTGAACCAGGATGAATGAGTTAACCAGGTGACTGGGGGTTTCCCTGAACCAGGTGACTGGGGGGCTGTTTCCCTGAACCAGGTGACTGGGGGCTGTTTCCCCAGGTGACTGGGGGCTGTTTCCCTGAACCAGGATGAATGAGTTAACCAGGTGACTGGGGGCTGTTTCCCTGAACCAGGTGACTGGGGGCTGTTTCCCTGAACCAGGATGAATGAGTTAACCAGGTGACTGGGGGCTGTTTCCCTGAACCAGGTGAACCAGGATGAATGAGTTAACCAGGTGACTGGGGCTGTTTTTCCCTGAACCAGGATGAATGAGTTAACCAGGTGACTGGGGGACTGTTTCCCTGAACCAGGTGACTGGGGGCTGTTTCCCTGAACCAGGATGAATGAGTTAACCAGGTGACTGGGGGCTGTTTCCCTGAACCAGGTGACTGGGGGCTGTTTCCCTGAATGAATGAGTTAACCAGGTGACTGGGGGCTGTTTCCCTGAACCAGGTGACTGGGGGCTGTTTCCCTGAACCAGGATGAATGAGTTAACCAGGTGACTGGGGGGCTGTTTCCCTGAACCAGGTGACTGGGGGCTGTTTCCCTGAACCAGGATGAATGAGTTAACCAGGTGACTGGGGGCTGTTTCCCTGAACCAGGATGAATGAGTTAACCAGGTGACTGGGGGCTGTTTCCCTGAACCAGGTGACTGGGGGCTGTTTCCCTGAACCAGGATGAATGAGTTAACCAGGTGACTGGGGGCTGTTTCCCTGAACCAGGTGACTGGGGGGCTGTTTCCCTGAACCAGGATGAATGAGTTAACCAGGTGACTGGGGGCTGTTTCCCTGAACCAGGATGACTGGTTAACCAGGTGACTGGGGGCTGTTTCCCTGAACCAGGATGACTGACTGGGGCTGTTTCCCTGAACCAGGATGAATGAGTTAACCAGGTGATGGGGGCTGTTTCCCTGAACCAGGTGACTGGGGGCTGTTTCCCTGAACCAGGTGACTGGGGGCTGTTTCCCTGAACCAGGTGACTGGGGGTTTCCCTGAATGGGGGCTGTTTCCCTGAACCAGGTGACTGGGGGGCTGTTTCCCTGAACCAGGTGACTGGGGGGCTGTTTCCTGAACCAGGTGACTGGGGGGCTGTTTCCCTGAACCAGGATGAATGAGTTAACCAGGTGACTGGGGGCTGTTTCCCTGAACCAGGTGACTGGGGGCTGTTTCCCTGAACCAGGTGACTGGGGGCTGTTTCCTGAACCAGGTGACTGGGGGCTGTTTCCCTGAACCAGGATGAATGAGTTAACCAGGTGACTGGGGGACTGTTTCCCGAACCAGGTGACTGGGGGCTGTTTCCCTGAACCAGGTGACTGGGGGCTGTTTCCCTGAACCAGGTGACTGGGGGCTGTTTCCCTGAACCAGGTGACTGGGGCTGTTTCCTGAACCAGGTGACTGGGGGGCTGTTTCCCTGAACCAGGTGACTGGGGGGCTGTTTCCCTGAACCAGGTGACTGGGGGGCTGTTTCCCTGAACCAGGTGACTGGGGGGCTGTTTCCCTGAACCAGGATGAATGAGTTAACCAGGTGAGAGGGCCGAGTATAGCCCACAAAGATCTCTGCCACGGCACATCCCAAGGGGGGGCGCCAACCCAGACAGGAAGATCACATCAGTGAATCAACCCACGCACCCCTTCCAGGGACGGCATGAGAGAGCCCCAGTAAGCCAGTGACTCAGCCCCTGTAATAGGGTTAGAGGCAGAGAATCCCAGTGGAAAGAGGGGAACCGGCCAGGCAGAGACAGCAAGGGCGGTTCGTTGCTCCAGAGCCTTTCCGTTCACCTTCCCACTCCTGGGCCAGACGACACTCAATCATATGACCCACTGAAGAGATGAGTCTTCAGTAAAGACTTAAAGGTTGAGACCGAGTTTGCGTCTCTGACATGGGTAGGCAGACCGTTCCATAAAAATGGAGCTCTATAGGAGAAAGCCCGGCCTCCAGCTGTTTGTTTGGAAATTCTAGGGACAATTATATACTCTGTAAACTGGTCATCTCTGTATACCCGTCGCAAGACCCACTGGTTGACGCTTATTTATAAAACCCTCTTAGGCCTCACTCCTCCCTATCTGAGATACCTACTGCAGCCCTCATCCTCCACATACAACACCCGTTCACTCCCCTCTATCTGAGATACCTACTGCAGCCCTCATCCTCCACATACAACACCTGTTCACTCCTCCCTATCTGAGATATCTACTGCAGCCCTCATCCTCCACACAACACCTGTTCACTCCCCCCTATCTGAGATATCTACTGCAGCCCTCATCCTCCACACAACACCCGTTCACTCCTCCCTATCTGAGATATCTACTGCAGCCCTCATCCCCCACACAACACCTGTTCACCCCCCCCCCTATCTGAGATATCTACTGCAGCCCTCATCCTCCACACAACACCTGTTCACTCCCCCCTATCTGAGATATCTACTGCAGCCCTCATCCTCCACACAACACCTGTTCACTCCCCCCTATCTGAGATATCTACTGCAGCCCTCATCCTCCACATACAACACCTGTTCACTCCCCTCTATCTGAGATATCTACTGCAGCCCTCATCCTCCACATACAACACCTGTTCACTCCCCTCTATCTGAGATATCTACTGCAGCCCTCATCCTCCACATACAACACCTGTTCACTCCCCCCTATCTGAGATATCTACTGCAGCCCTCATCCTCCACATACAACACCTGTTCACTCCCCTCTATCTGAGATATCTACTGCAGCCCTCATCCTCCACATACAACACCTGTTCACTCCCCTCTATCTGAGATATCTACTGCAGCCCTCATCCTCCACACAACACCTGTTCACTCCTCCCTATCTGAGACATCTACTGCAGCCCTCATCCTCCACACAACACCTGTTCACTCCCCCCTATCTGAGATATCTACTGCAGCCCTCATCCTCCACACAACACCTGTTCACTCCCCCCTATCTGAGATATCTACTGCAGCCCTCATCCTCCACACAACACCTGTTCACTCCCCCTATCTGAGATATCTACTGCAGCCCTCATCCTCCACACAACACCTGTTCACTCCTCCCTATCTGAGACATCTACTGCAGCCCTCATCCTCCACACAACACCTGTTCACTCCCCCCTATCTGAGATATCTACTGCAGCCCTCATCCTCCACATACAACACCTGTTCACTCCTCCCTATCTGAGACATCTACTGCAGCCCTCATCCTCCACACAACACCTGTTCACTCCCCCCTATCTGAGATATCTACTGCAGCCCTCATCCTCCACATACAACACCTGTTCACTCCCCCCTATCTGAGATATCTACTGCAGCCCTCATCCTCCACATACAACACCTGTTCACTCCCCCCTATCTGAGACATCTACTGCAGCCCTCATCCTCCACACAACACCTGTTCACTCCTCCCTATCTGAGACATCTACTGCAGCCCTCATCCTCCACACAACACCTGTTCACTCCCCCCTATCTGAGATATCTACTGCAGCCCTCATCCTCCACATACAACACCTGTTCACTCCCCTCTATCTGAGATATCTACTGCAGCCCTCATCCTCCACATACAACACCTGTTCACTCCCCTCTATCTGAGATATCTACTGCAGCCCTCATCCTCCACATACAACACCTGTTCACTCCCCTCTATCTGAGATATCTACTGCAGCCCTCATCCTCCACATACAACACCTGTTCACTCCCCCCTATCTGAGATATCTACTGCAGCCCTCATCCTCCACATACAACACCCGTTCACTCCCCCCTATCTGAGATATCTACTGCAGCCCTCATCCTCCACACAACACCTGTTCACTCCCCCCTATCTGAGATATCTACTGCAGCCCTCATCCTCCACATACAACACCTGTTCACTCCCCTCTATCTGAGATATCTACTGCAGCCCTCATCCTCCACATACAACACCTGTTCACTCCCCTCTATCTGAGATATCTACTGCAGCCCTCATCCTCCACACAACACCTGTTCACTCCCCTCTATCTGAGATATCTACTGCAGCCCTCATCCTCCACATACAACACCTGTTCACTCCCCCCTATCTGAGATATCTACTGCAGCCCTCATCCTCCATACAACACCTGTTCACTCCTCCCTATCTGAGATATCTACTGCAGCCCTCATCCTCCACACAACACCTGTTCACTCCCCCCTATCTGAGATATCTACTGCAGCCCTCATCCTCCATACAACACCCGTTCTGCCAGTCACATTCTGTTAAAGGTCCCCAAAGCACACACATCCCTGGGTCGCTCCTCTTTTCAGTTCGCTGCAGCGAGGAACGAGTTGCTACCATGTTGTGTTGCTACCATGTTGTTTATCATGTTGTGTTGCTACCATGTTGTTGTCATGTTGTGTTGCTACTATGTTGTCATGTGCTGCTACCATGTTGTTGTCCTGTTGTGTTGCTACCATGTTGTCATTGCTACCATGTTGTTGTCATGTTGTGCTGTTACCATGTTGTCCTGTTGTGTTGCTACCCTGCTGTTACATTGCTACCATGTTGTTATGTGCTGCTACCATGTTGTTGTCCTGTTGTGTTGCTACCATGTTGTCATTGCTACCATGTTGTTGTCATGTTGTGCTGTTACCATGTTGTCCTGTTGTGTTGCTACCATGTTGTCATTGCTACCATGTTGTTGTCATGTTGTGCTGTTACCATGTTGTGTTGCTACCATGTTGTTATGTGCTGCTACCATGTTGTTGTCCTGTTGTGTTGCTACCATATTGTCATGTTGTTACCATGTTGTCCTGTTGTGTTGCTACCCTGCTGTTACATTGCTACCATGTTGTCATGTGCTGCTACCATGTTATTATCATGTTGTGTTGCTACCATGTTGTTTTGAGCTGTGAGTCTGTCTGGTTTCTAAGAGCTTCCAACACCTGGATTGTGCAACATTTGCCCGTTATTCGTTTTCAAAATGTTTCAAGCTCTCAAATTGGTTGTTGATTGTTGCTAGACATCCATTTTCAGGTCTTGAAATAGATTTTCAAGTAGATTTAAGTCAAAACACTAACTCAGCCACTCAGTAACATTCACTGTCTTCTTGGTAAGCAACTCCAGTGTAGATTTGGCCATGGTTTTAGGTTATTGTCCTGCTGAAAGGTGAATTCATCTCCCAGTGTCTGGTGGGAAAGCAGACTGAACCAGTTTTTCCTCTGGGATTTTGCCTGTGCTTAGCTCTATTCTGTTACTTTTTTATCCTGAAAAACTCCCCAGTCCTTAACAATTACAATCATAGCCATAACATGATGCAGCCACCACTATGCTTGAAAATCTGGAGAGTGGTACTCAGTAATGTGTTATGTTTGGGGCAAATCCAACACTTTGTATTCAGGACAAAAATTTAATTGCAGAGCCACACATTTTGCAGGTAATTAGTTTAGTGTCTTGTTACAAACATAATACAAATTTTCCAAAACATGCATCATCTACAGACTTCCTTATTTTCACTCTGTCAATTAGGTTAGTATTGTGGAGCAACTGCAATGTGTTTGATCCATGCTCAGTGTTCCCCTATCATAGCCATTAAACTCTGTAACTGTTTTAAGGTCACTATTGGCCTCATGGTGAAATCCATGATTAGTTTCCTTTCTCTCTGGCAACTGAGTTAGTGCCTGGGTGTATTGATACACCATCCAGAATGTAATGAATAACTTCACCATGCTCAAAGGAATATTCAATGTCTACTTTTTTAAAATTTTTGACCCATCTACCAATAGGTGAGCTTCTTTACAAGTTATTAGAAACCCCTGGTCTTTGTGGTTGAATCTGTTTTTCACTGCTCGACCTTACAATTATCTGTATGTGTGGGGTACAGAGATGAGGTAGTCATTTCAAAGTAATGTTAAACACTTATTGCACACAGAGCGAGTCCATGCAACTTAATATGTGACATAATGAAGCACATTTTTACTCCTGAATGTATTTAGCCTTACCATAACGAAGTGTTTGAATGCTTATTGACTCAAGACATTTCGGTTTTCATTTGTAAACATTTCCGCTTGCACATTTTGGGGTATTGTGGTTAAGCCATTGACAAACAAATCTCAATTTAATAAATGTTTTATTCTGGCTGTAACATAAAATGTGGACAAAATCAAAGGGTATGAATACTTCCTGAAGGCACTGATATGCATATTTGGGTGGGATTTCACAAAGGAAGATCTTTGAGTTAGCCAGGTGGGTAAACACTTAGAAATAGAGCTTTCTTCCTACGGTTGAAGAAACGAGTCACCCATTAAGGAGCGGCAGGTAGCCTAGTGGTTAGAGCATTGGGCCATGAACCCGAAAGGTTGCTGGATCGTATCCCTGAGCTGACAAGGTAAAAATCTGTTGTCCTGCCCCTGGACAAGGCAGGTAACCCACTGTTCCCCGGTAGGCCGTCATTGTAAATAAGAATGTGTTCTTAACTGACTTGCCTGGTTAAATTGAAAAAAGTTCATATTTTTACATGATTTTTTTTTTTTAAATCTTGATTTACGGTGGTTTATCTGATTTAACCTCAGGGATTCCTCTTGGTGAAACCTCACCCTGGTAGAGTTTAGCTTCGCTGTATAAACACAATGAATGCGCCAGACTGAACATATGTAACTTACCGTAGAAGAAAAATAAATCTCATGGTGATGAATGTTTCGCTTTTCCTGACATTTCATGTCGTAGCTTACTAAGTATATATGTAATATTCTTGACGTGAGTCTTGCCCTCCTTGTGGAGAGGGAATATATTATTTACAACTCTAATTAGTACCTATAAAGCACTGATTTGGGGCTAGATTCAATCCCATCGCCCCTTTTCGGGCTATGCACCTTTTTTAAAGGCAATATTTCCGTGTTCGAGGAGACCGCATTCGTGGTAAATGCTGCATATGTCGGCTCAATTGGCGGCAGGGTAGCCTAGTGGTTAGAGCGTTGGACTAGTAACCGGAAGGTTGCGAGTTCAAACCCCCGAGCTGACAAGGTACAAATCTGTCGTTCTGCCCCTGAACAGGCAGTTAACCCACTGTTCCCAGGCCGTCATTGAAATTAAGAATTTGTTCTTAACTGACTTGCCTGGTTAAATAAAAGTAAAAAAAAACAAATGTATGTTAATATAACACAGCTCTTCTGCAGTACGGATTGAATCTAAGGCCCAAGTACTTTGAGCTTTACATTTTGAATTTTTGTGCATAATCAAACTCAGCAACTTGATCAAGTCTCAGATGATTTTCAATGACGCGTACCTTCCTAATTCTTTCAAAGAAACCAATGTTTATCATACAACCGTTTTCCCAGAACCAAGCCGTCCCGGTCATTGTGGAAACTGCTGCCGTGATCAAAGTGCATTTCTCACCCCCCCCCCCCCCTCTTAAATGATTTAGATGCACTATTGTAAAGTGGCTGTTCCACTGGATGTCAGAAGGTGAATTCACCAATTTGTAAGTCGCTCTGGATAAGAGCGTCTGCTAAATGACTTAAATGTAAATGTTTTCATGTTGTGTTGTTACCATGTTGTACTGTTGTGTTACCATGTTGTTGTACTGTTGTGTTGCTACCATGTTGTTGTCCTATTGCGTTGCTCCCATGTTGTCATGTGCTGTCGTGATGTGTGTTTTGTCCTATATTTATTTTAATCCCCCCGTAGGAGGTCTTCTGCCTTCTGGTAGGCCGTCATTGTAAATAATAATTCGTTTTTAACTGACTAGTTAAATAAAGGTTAAATTACAAAAAAGTGAAAGCCATCCTCTCTTGGGGAATGCTGCTTTTTAGTTAGCTTTGTGACAGTATAAAAACATTATTTCAGATTGAATTTATTCTCCTCAATTAAGTTGTAAAAATAGGATGGTGGAGTAGCAGTGAGGACTCCTCGATACGGTCTCTCCAAGTCAGAAGACTTCCAGTTTGGTGTGGCGCCATTTCCGTTCCACTTTTCTGGAAGCTTCAAGGGCTCGGGTATTTTCTTGTCGTCAGGGAGCTAGTTTATTGTGACAACTGTTTTGTTTTTAGCGGTGAGCATTGAGGCTATTATGTTCAGATCTGCAGTTAGGTGGGTAACAGATTTCTGTACTCTGACTTCCTTGTCGAGGCGGAAAAAATAAAAAAATCAGACACTAAAACTTTTTGGACATTGTTTCTATTTCAACGTTTAATAACGAAACCCCTTTTTAATTTTAGAATACAAAGCCATTACAGTCTTGTGGGTTTATAAATATTGTTCACAAGAAGAGTACACCTACAAAAAAGGTTACGACTGGATCCTACACAGTACTATAGCCTACTGCTAGGGCTAACCACTTAGCATCCTGCTAACCACTTAGCATCCTGCTAACCACTTAGCATCCTGCTAACCGCTTAGCATCCTGCTAACCGCTTGGCATCCTGCTAACCGCTTGGCATCCTGCTAACCGCTTGGCATCCTGCTAACCACTTAGCATCCTGCTAACCACTTAGCATCCTGCTAACCACTTGGCATCCTGCTAACCACTTGGCATCCTGCTAACCGCTTGGCATCCTGCTAACCGCTTGGCATCCTGCTAACCGCTTGGCATCCTGCTAACCGCTTGGCATCCTGCTAACCGCTTGGCATCCCGCTAACCGCTTGGCATCCTGCTAACCGCTTGGCATCCCGCTAACCGCTTGGCATCCCGCTAACCGCTTGGCATCCCGCTAACCGCTTGGCATCCCGCTAACCACTTGGCATCCCGCTAACCACTTGGCATCCTGCTAACCACTTGGCATCCTGCTAACCACTTGGCATCCTGCTAACCACTTAGCATCCTGCTAAAGCCACTTGGCATCCTGCTAACCACTTGGCATCCTGCTAACCGCTTGGCATCCTGCTAACCACTTAGCATCCTGCTAAAGCCACTTGGCATCCTGCTAACCACTTGGCATCCTGCTAACCACTTGGCATCCTGCTAACCACTTGGCATCCTGCTAACCACTTGGCATCCTGCTAACCACTTGGCATCCTGCTAACCACTTGGCATCCTGCTAACCACTTGGCATCCTGCTAACCACTTGGCATCCTGCTAACCACTTGGCATCCTGCTAACCACTTGGCATCCTGCTAACCACTTGGCATCCTGCTAACCACTTAGCATCCTGCTAACCACTTGGCATCCTGCTAACCACTTGGCATCCTGCTAACCACTTAGCATCCTGCTAACCACTTAGCATCCTGCTAACCACTTAGCATCCCGCTAACCACTTGGCATCCTGCTAACCACTTGGCATCCTGCTAACCACTTAGCATCCTGCTAACCACTTGGCATCCTGCTAACCACTTGGCATCCCGCTAACCACTTGGCATCCCGCTAACCACTTAGCATCCTGCTAACCACTTAGCATCCTGCTAACCACTTGGCAGTACACACACACTCTTTCTCATTGGAACAGGCCACAGTTGTACAGTATGTCAGAGGCAGATCGGAAGGTGAGGACATCGTCGTGGAAACGCTGCAGGTCCAACCGGGCCTGCTTGACGCCCCGCCCCCCTCGACTCTTATAGGTCATAGTCAGCAGCTTGGAGCTCAGGTAGTGGAGCCACAACACATTGGAGTGGGGCTGGTAGTCACCCCACTTGTTACTGTAGGAGAGAGAGAGACAGGTTAGAGACAGAGAGACAGACAGGTTACCACCCACACCCCCCGATAACCACCCACACCAACGTACCCGTTCTCCATGGTAACCCCCACCCCAACGTACCCATTCTCCTGTCTCATGAGTCTGTAGATGTCAAACTGCAGGTCTCCATGGTAACCCCCACCCCAACGTACCCGTTCTCCTGTCTCATGAGTCTGTAGATGTCAAACTGCAGGTCTCCATGGTAACCCCCACCCCAACGTACCCGTTCTCCTGTCTCATGAGTCTGTAGATGTCAAACTGCAGGTCTCCATGGTAACCCCCACCCCAACGTACCCGTTCTCCTGTCTCATGAGTCTGTAGATGTCAAACTGCAGGTCTCCATGGTAACCCCCCACCCCAACGTACCCGTTCTCCTGTCTCATGAGTCTGTAGATGTCAAACTGCAGGTCTCCATGGTAACCCCCCACCCCAACGTACCCGTTCTCCTGTCTCATGAGTCTGTAGATGTCAAACTGCAGGTCTCCATGGTAACCCCCACCCCAACGTACCCGTTCTCCTGTCTCATGAGTCTGTAGATGTCAAACTGCAGGTCTCCATGGTAACCCCCAACCCCAACGTACCCGTTCTCCTGTCTCATGAGTCTGTAGATGTCAAACTGCAGGTCTCCATGGTAACCCCCCACCCCAACGTACCCGTTCTCCTGTCTCATGAGTCTGTAGATGTCAAACTGCAGGTCTCCATGGTAACCCCCCACCCCAACGTACCCGTTCTCCTGTCTCATGAGTCTGTAGATGTCAAACTGCAGGTCTCCATGGTAACCCCCCCCACCCCAACGTACCCGTTCTCCTGTCTCATGAGTCTGTAGATGTCAAACTGCAGGTCTCCATGGTAACCCCCCCCACCCCAACGTACCCATTCTCCTGTCTCATGAGTCTGTAGATGTCAAACTGCAGGTCTCCATGGTAACCCCCCACCCCAACGTACCCGTTCTCCTGTCTCATGAGTCTGTAGATGTCAAACTGCAGGTCTCCATGGTAACCCCCCACCCCAACGTACCCGTTCTCCTGTCTCATGAGTCTGTAGATGTCAAACTGCAGGTCTCCATAGTAACCCCCCACCCCAACGTACCCGTTCTCCTGTCTCATGAGTCTGTAGATGTCAAACTGCAGGTCTCCATGGTAACCCCCCACCCCAACGTACCCGTTCTCCTGTCTCATGAGTCTGTAGATGTCAAACTGCAGGTCTCCATGGTAACCCCCCACCCCAACGTACCCGTTCTCCAGTCTCATGAGTCTGTAGATGTCAAACTGCAGGTCTCCATGGTAACACCCCACCCCAACGTACCCGTTCTCCTGTCTCATGAGTCTGTAGATGTCAAACTGCAGGTCTCCATGGCCCTGGAACAACTCCTCATCCTCTGAGATGTCACAGGACACGGTGAGACCATCTATACACACACACACACACACACACACCACACGTTAGTGGTACAGAGAGAGAGACACACAGAGAGACAGAGAGAGAGACACACAGAGAGACAGAGAGAGAGAGACAGAGAGAGAGAGACAGAGACAGACAGAGAGAGAGAGAGGGACTGACCTATCTCGAGCCTGGAGAGGGAGTAGTCGATGATGCGTACGCTCACCCCCCTGGTCTCTAAGGAATGGTTTGTCCCATTGAGGAGGAAACTCCCCTCCTTCTCCTTAGTGGACTGGACCAATACATTACCCCAGTGGAGGTCTCTGAGGACAGAACAACAGGTTACTAACACACACAGACAGGTGTTACCAGACAGACAGGTTAGACAGAGAGACAGACAGGTGTTACCAGATAGACAGACAGACAGGTGTTACCAGACAGACAGACAGGTTAGACAGACAGGTGTTACCAGACAGACAAACAGACAGGTTAGACAGACAGACAGACAGGTGTTACCAGATAGACAGACAGACAGACAGGTTAGACAGACAGACAGGTGTTAAGAGACAGACAGACAGGTGTTAACAGACAGACAAACAGACAGGTTAGACAGACAGACAGGTTAGACAGACAGACAGGTTAGACAGACCTGTGTTCAAAGCAGAGCTCCTGTTCAGCCACAGCCAGAGCAGCAGTCACCTGATGGAGGATACTCTTAGCCACCATCACCCGACGCCAGCTGGAGAGGAGGGAGAGAGGAGGGGAGAGGAGGGGGAGGAGAGAGAGGAGGAGGGGGGGAGTAGAGGAGGGGGAGAGAGAGAGGAGAGGGAGGAGGAGAGAGGGAGGGGAGAGGAGGAGGACAGGAGAGGAGGGAGGGGAGGGGAGAGAGGGGAGGAGGGGAGGGGAGAGAGGAGGAGAGAGGGAGAGGAGGAGGGAGAGAGGAGGAGAGAGGGAGAGGGGGAGGAGGGAGGAGAGGGAGGAGGAGGAGAGGAGAGAAAAAGAGGGAGGAGGGGGGAGGGAGAGAAAAAAGGGGGAGGAGGGGAGAGGAGAGAGAAAGAGGGAGGAGGGGAGGGAGAGAGGAGAAAGAGGGAGGAGAGGGAGAGAGAGGGGAGGAGGGAGGGGAGGGAGGAGGAGAGAGGGAGGGAGAGGGAGAGAGAAAGGAGAGAGGGAGAGGAGAGGGAGGGGGAGGGGGAGGATGGGAGAGGGAGGAGGGGGAGAGGAGGGAGGGGAGGAGGGGAGGAGGAGAGAGAGAGAGGGAGAGGGAGGAGAGAGGGAGGAGAGGAGAGGGGAGGAGAGAGGGAGAGGAGAGGAGGGGAGAGAGGGAGGATGGGCGAGAGGGAGAGGGAGAGGGAGGGGGAGAGGGGGAGGAGGAGAGAGAGAGAGGACAGAAAAGGAGGGAGGAGATAGGAGAGGAGAGAGAGGAGGATGGGAGGAGAGAAAGGAGAGGAGGAGGAGAGAAAGGAGGAGGAGGAGAGGAGGAGGAGAGAGGGAGGGGTGGGGGAGAAGAGGAGGAGGAGAAGAGGAGGGGGGAGAAGAGGAAGGGAGGGGAGTTTCGGTATGTTCATAAACATATCACAAGACCAAACACCCGATCAGATATACTGTAGAGAACCAAACAGAACCAGGTCTCCTCACCTGTCCATTACTGTTCTCCAGGTCTCCTCACCTGTCCATTGCTGTTCTCCAGGTCTCCTCACCTGTCCATTACTGTTCTCCAGGTCTCCTCACCTGTCCATTACTTGTCTCCAGGTCTCCTCACCTGTCCATTACTTGTCTCCAGGTCTCTCACCTGTCCATTACTGTTCTCCAGGTCTCCCTCACCTGTCCATTACCTGTCCAGGTCTCCTCACCTGTCCATTACTGTTCTCCTCTCCTCACCTGTCCATTACTGTTCTCCACGTCTCCTCACCTGTCCATTACTGTTCTCCAGGTCTCCTCACCTGTCCATTACTGTTCTCCAGGTCTCCTCACCTGTCCATTACTGTTCTCCAGGTCTCCTCACCTGTCCATTACTGTTCTCCAGGTCTCCTCACCTGTCCATTACTGTTCTCCAGGTCTCCTCACCTGTCCATTACTGTTCTCCAGGTCTCCTCACCTGTCCATTACTGTTCTCCACGTCTCCTCACCTGTCCATTACTGTTCTCCAGGTCTCCTCACCTGTCCATTACTGTTCTCCAGGTCTCCTCACCTGTCCATTACTGTTCTCCAGGTCTCCTCACCTGTCCATTACTGTTCTCCACGTCTCCTCACCTGTCCATTACTGTTCTCCAGGTCTCCTCACCTGTCCATTACTGTTCTCCAGGTCTCTCACCTGTCCATTACTGTTCTCCAGGTCTCCTCACCTGTCCATTACTGTTCTCCAGGTCTCCTCACCTGTCCATTACTTGTCTCCAGGTCTCCTCACCTGTCCATTACTGTTCTCCAGGTCTCCTCACCTGTCCATTGCTGTTCTCCAGGTCTCCTCACCTGTCCATTACTGTTCTCCAGGTCTCCTCACCTGTCCATTACTGTTCTCCACGTCTCCTCACCTGTCCATTACTGTTCTCCAGGTCTCCTCACCTGTCCATTACTGTTCTCCAGGTCTCCTCACCTGTCCATTACTGTTCTCCAGGTCTCCTCACCTGTCCATTACTGTTCTCCAGGTCACTGCCTCCAAACTCGAACTCCAGGATCAGAAACAGCTGCTCGTCATTGAAGAAATCTGAGAGAATGAAACAGACGGCGGCTAAATTAGTCAATGAGGTTTATTCACGAGGACGCTGGTCTGTTGTACGGCTCCTTTTACTCCTTAGATTCACACACAACCAGTAGGTATCCTACGCACACACTGTCCTGCTACCCTGTCGACAAAGATTAAGGGAGTCCGTGAGAATCACTCCTCCCTCAAGACAGGGAGACCCTGGGACGTGCTCTCAGTGGCCCCCAGCCAAGGTCGGCACTGAATCAGACTGTTTAAAGATACTATAATACAGATATATTGAAATACACTCTGACCAAAAACTACACTCACGGATATATAATTCTACTGACTAAAACCACCATCACTTTCATGTATAATTCTACTGACTAAAACCACACACATCATTAGAATAACCTCATGAGTCTAATCGCTTTCATCATGATTCCAATGTCATCATGATTCTAATCAATGTCATCATGATTCTAATGTCATCATGATTCTAATCTCTTTCATCATGATTCCAATGTCATCATGATTCTAATCAATGTCATCATGATTCCAATGTCATCATGATTCTAATGTCATCATGATTCTAATCTCTTTCATCATGATTCTAATCAATGTCATCGTGATTCTAATCAATGTCATCGTGATTCTAATCAATGTCATCGTGATTCTAATCAATGTCATCGTGATTCTAATCAATGTCATCGTGATTCTAATCAATGTCATCGTGATTCTAATCAATGTCATCGTGATTCTAATCAATGTCATCGTGATTCTAATCAATGTCATCGTGATTCTAATCAATTTCATCACGATTCTAATCAATTTCATCACGATTCTAATCAATTTCATCATGATTCTAATCAATTTCATCACGATTCTAATCAATTTCATCATGATTCTAATCAATTTCATACAATCGTATGGTTTCAGGGTGGAATATTCTAATAATTCATATGAACATATAAAATCCCATTAACACTGGGGTATTGTGATGTCATCCTGGGGTATTGTGATGTCATCCTGGGGTATTGTTTGTAGATTAACCCAGAATAAGGATGTAAAGAAATAAATGTGGAAAAGGGGGAGTGGTCTGTATAACCATAACCGAGTTAGCCAGCTCCCAGCCTGAAGGGGATCAGACAGAGCTAGCCAGCTCCCAGCCTGAAGGGGATCAGATAGAGCTAGCCAGCTCCCAGACCGAAGGGGATCAGACAGAGCTAGCCAGCTCCCAGACTGAAGGGGATCAGACAGAGCTAGCCAGCTCCCAGACGCATGGGGATCAGATAGAGCTAGCCAGCTCCCAGCCTGAAGGGGATCAGATAGAGCTAGCCAGCTCCCAGACTGAAGGGGATCAGATAGAGCTAGCCAGCTCCCAGACTGAAGGGGATCAGATAGAGCTAGCCAGCTCCCAGTCTGAAGGGGATCGGACAGAGCTAGCCAGCTCCCAGCCTGAAGGGGATCAGATAGAGCTAGCCAGCTCCCAGACCGAAGGGGATCCGATAGAGCTAGCCAGCTCCCAGACTGAAGGGGATCAGATAGAGCTAGCCAGCTCCCAGACTGAAGGGGATCAGATAGAGCTAGCCAGCTCCCAGACTGAAGGGGATCAGACAGAGCTAGCCAGCTCCCAGACGCATGGGGATCAGATAGAGCTAGCCAGCTCCCAGCCTGAAGGGGATCAGATAGAGCTAGCCAGCTCCCAGCCTGAAGGGGATCAGATAGAGCTAGCCAGCTCCCAGACGCATGGGGATCAGACAGAGCTAGCCAGCTCCCAGACCGAAGGGGATCAGACAGAGCTAGCCAGCTCCCAGACTGAAGGGGATCAGATAGAGCTAGCCAGCTCCCAGACTGAAGGGGATCGGATAGAGCTAGCCAGCTCCCAGACTGAAGGGGATCGGACAGAGCTAGCCAGCTCCCAGCCTGAAGGGGATCAGATAGAGCTAGCCAGCTCCCAGACTGAAGGGGATCAGATAGAGCTAGCCAGCTCCCAGACTGAAGTGGATCAGACAGAGCTAGCCAGCTCCCAGACTGAAGGGGATCAGATAGAGCGAGCCAGCTCCCAGCCTGAAGGGGATCAGATAGAGCTAGCCAGCTCCCAGCCTGAAGGGGATCAGACAGAGCTAGCCAGCTCCCAGACTGAAGGGGATCAGATAGAGCTAGCTAGCCAGCTCCCAGACTGAAGGGGATCAGACAGAGCTAGCCAGCTCCCAGCCTGAAGGGGATCAGATAGAGCTAGCCAGCTCCCAGACTGAAGGGGATCGGATAGAGCTAGCCAGCTCCCAGACTGAAGGGGATCGGATAGAGCTAGCCAGCTCCCAGACTGAAGGGGATCAGACAGAGCTAGCCAGCTCCCAGACTGAAGGGGATCAGACAGAGCTAGCCAGCTCCCAGACTGAAGGGGATCAGATAGAGCTAGCCAGCTCCCAGACTGAAGGGGATCAGACAGAGCTAGCCAGCTCCCAGACTGAAGGGGATCAGATAGAGCTAGCCAGCTCCCAGACCGAAGGGGATCAGATAGAGCTAGCCAGCTCCCAGACCGAAGGGGATCAGACAGAGCTAGCCAGCTCCCAGACCGAAGGGGATCAGACAGAGCTAGCCAGCTCCCAGACCGAAGGGGATCAGACAGAGCTAGCCAGCTCCCAGACCGAAGGGGATCAAATAGAGCTAGCCAGCTCCCAGACCGAAGGGGATCAGATAGAGCTAGCCAGCTCCCAGCCTGAAGGGGATCAGACAGAGCTAGCCAGCTCCCAGCCTGAAGGGGATCAGACAGAGCTAGCCAGCTCCCAGCCTGAAGGGGATCAGATAGAGCTAGCCAGCTCCCAGACTGAAGGGGATCAGACAGAGCTAGCCAGCTCCCAGGCTGAAGGGGATCAGATAGAGCTAGCCAGCTCCCAGACTGAAGGGGATCGGATAGAGCCAGCCAGCTCCCAGCCTGAAGGGGATCGGATAGAGCTAGCCAGCTCCCAGACCGAAGGGGATCAGACAGAGCTAGCCAGCTCCCAGACCGAAGGGGATCAAATAGAGCTAGCCAGCTCCCAGACTGAAGGGGATCAGATAGAGCTAGCCAGCTCCCAGACTGAAGGGGATCAGATAGAGCTAGCCAGCTCCCAGCCTGAACAAGATAAATATCTGAATACAATATGAATTGTCTTGATCTGATGAAGACTCCGTGGACCATTTAGCCAATTTATTGAAACTAGCCAAACATGTATCATTTATAAAACAGTTTGTTTGGGTTTTAGTCATTTAAAAATTATATTGAGAAAATAAACCGACAAAAAGAAAAAAAATCTACTTTTACCGAAACTACACGCTGGCCGGATGTTTGACACCCCCTAGGTTAAGAGAGACAGACAGGTGTACAGATGTCTCTCTCTCACCTGGCCGGATGTTTGACACCCCCTGGGTTAAGAGAGACAGACAGGTGTACAGATGTCTCTCTCTCACCTGGCCGGATGTTTGACACCCCCTGGGTTAAGAGAGACAGACAGGTGTACAGATGTCTCTCTCTCACCTGGCCGGATGTTTGACACCCCCTGGGTTAAGAGAGACAGACAGGTGTACAGGGTTCTCTCTCTCACCTGGCCGGATGTTTGACACCCCCTGGGTTAAGAGAGACAGACAGGTGTACAGGGTTCTCTCTCACCTGGCCGGTCATTCTCTGATCCTCTCTGTGTGTTGAAGGAGTCCCAGGCTTTTAGCAGGCTTGGAGGGTAGCAGCCCTGCACACAGTGGAGACTGGACACACACACTAATATTAGTGCTAGTACCTATTGACCTAGCAGTTCTACATAGAGTATCTGATCGAGACAAGAGGTAGAGGCAGAGAGGCCGAGAGACAGAGAGAGAGAGAGAGAGAGAGAGAGAGAGAGAGAGAGAGAGAGAGAGAGACAGAGAGAGACAGAGAGAGACAGAGAGAGAGAGACAGAGAGGCCGAGAGACAGAGAGGCCGAGAGACAGAGAGGCCGAGAGACAGAGAGGCCGAGAGACAGAGAGGCCGAGAGACAGAGAGGCCGAGAGACAGAGAGGCCGAGAGACAGAGAGGCCGAGAGGCCGAGAGACAGAGAGGCCGAGAGACAGAGAGGCCGAGAGACAGAGAGGCCGAGAGACAGAGAGGCCGAGAGACAGAGAGACAGACGGCGACAGAGAGACAGACGGCGACAGAGAGACAGACGGCGACAGAGAGACAGACGGCGACAGAGAGACAGACGGCGACAGAGAGACAGACGGCGACAGAGAGAGACAGACGGCGACAGAGAGAGACAGACGGCGACAGAGAGAGACAGACGGCGACAGAGAGAGAGACAGACGGCGACAGAGAGAGACAGACGCGACAGAGAGAGAGACAGACGGCGACAGAGAGAGAGACAGACGGCGACAGAGAGAGAGACAGACGGCGACAGAGAGAGAGACAGACGGCGACAGAGAGAGAGACAGACGGCGACAGAGAGAGAGACAGACGGCGACAGAGAGAGAGACAGACGGCGACAGAGAGAGACAGACGGCGACAGAGAGAGACAGACGGCGACAGAGAGAGACAGACGGCGACAGAGAGAGACAGACGGCGACAGAGAGACAGACAGACGGCGACAGAGAGAGACAGACGGCGACAGAGAGAGACAGACGGCGACAGAGAGAGAGAGACAGACGGCGACAGAGAGAGAGACAGACGGCGACAGAGAGAGAGACAGACGGCGACAGAGAGAGAGAGACAGACGGCGACAGAGAGAGAGAGACAGACGGCGACAGAGAGAGAGAGACAGACGGCGACAGAGACAGACGGCGACAGAGAGAGACAGACGGCGACAGAGAGAGACAGACGGCGACAGAGAGAGACAGACGGCGACAGAGAGAGACAGACGGCGACAGAGAGAGACAGACGGCGACAGAGAGAGACAGACGGCGACAGAGAGAGACAGACGGCGACAGAGAGAGACAGACGGCGACAGAGAGAGACAGACGGCGACAGAGACAGACGGCGACAGAGAGAGAGACAGACGGCGACAGAGAGAGAGACAGACGGCGACAGAGAGAGAGACAGACGGCGACAGAGAGAGAGACAGACGGCGACAGAGAGAGAGACAGACGGCGACAGAGAGAGACAGACGGCGACAGAGAGAGACAGACGGCGACAGAGAGAGAGACAGACGGCGACAGAGAGAGACAGACGGCGACAGAGAGAGACAGACGGCGACAGAGAGAGACAGACAGCGACAGAGAGAGACAGACGGCGACAGAGAGAGACAGACAGCGACAGAGAGAGACAGACGGCGACAGAGAGAGACAGACGGCGACAGAGAGAGACAGACGGCGACAGAGAGAGACAGACGGCGACAGAGAGAGACAGACGGCGACAGAGAGAGACAGACGGCGACAGAGAGACAGACGGCGACAGAGAGAGACAGACGGCGACAGAGAGAGACAGACGGCGACAGAGAGAGACAGACGGCGACAGAGAGAGACAGACAGCGACAGAGAGAGACAGACAGCGACAGAGAGAGACAGACAGCGACAGAGAGAGACAGACAGCGACAGAGAGAGACAGACAGCGACAGAGAGAGACAGACAGCGACAGAGAGACAGACAGCGACAGAGAGACAGACAGCATATTTACTCCTTCAGTCCGATGAAGCCAGTGGTCTGGTTGTGTTTCTTCTCCTTTAGACTGCTCAGCTCCCTGAGACACACAGACACCATTAGTACAGACAGACACCATTAGTACAGACAGACACCATTAGTACAGACAGACACCATTAGTACAGACAGACACCATTAGAATACACTAGACTCCCTACAGTTATATCCCAGGGGGGGTTTATCTATATATAACACCATTAGAATACACTAGACTCCCTACAGTTATATCCCAGGGGGGGTTTATCTATATATAACACCATTAGAATACACTAGACTCCCTACAGTTATATCCACTAGGGGGGGTTTATCTATATATAACACCATTAGAATACACTAGACTCCCTACAGTTATATCCCAGGGGGGGTTTATCTATATATAACACCATTAGAATACACTAGACTCCCTACAGTTATATCCACTAGGGGGGGGGGGTTTATCTATATATAACACCATTAGAATACACTAGACTCCCTACAGTTATATCCCCGGGGGGGGGGGGTTTATCTATATATAACACCATTAGAATACACTAGACTCCCTACAGTTATATCCCCGGGGCGGTTTAAATGGGACATTTGGTCTTCTTTATTTTGGTTCTTGCATGTTCTCCCCTAAACCTCTTCGCTCCGTGAAAGAAGATGACAGAAAACTTGACCGATGTCAACAAGACTGAAGATTCCTTCTGTGGATCTATGACATGTTTCTGGTGAGCACGGGTTGATTTAGTATTCTAGGACAGAAGAGATGAAGAGATGCTGACAGAACAGAAGATGAGATGCTGACAGAACAGAAGATGCTGACAGAACAGAAGATGCTGACAGAAGAGAAGCTGAGATGCTGACAGAAGAGAGGCTGACAGAAGAGAAGCCGAGATGCTGACAGAAGAGAAGCTGAGATGCTGACAGAAGAGAGGCAGACAGAAGAGAGGCTGAGATGCTGACAGAAGAGAGGCTGACAGAAGAGAAGCCGAGATGCTGACAGAAGAGAAGCTGAGATGCTGACAGAAGAGAAGCTGACAGAAGAGATGCTGACAGAACAGAAGCTGAGATGCTGACAGAAGAGAAGCCGAGATGCTGACAGAAGAGAGGCTGAGATGCTGACAGAAGAGAAGCTGAGATGCTGACAGAAGAGAAGCTGAGATGCTGACAGAAGAGAAGCTGAGATGCTGACAGAAGAGAAGCTGAGATGCTGACAGAAGAGAAGCTGAGATGCTGAGATGCTGACAGAAGAGATGCTGACAGAAGAGATGCTGACAGAAGAGAAGCTGAGATGCTGACAGAAGAGATGCTGAGATGCTGACAGAAGAGAAGCTGAGATGCTGACAGAAGAGATGCTGACAGAAGAGAAGCTGAGATGCTGACAGAAGAGATGCTGACAGAACAGAAGATGCTGACAGAACAGAAGCTGAGATGCTGACAGAAGAGAAGCAGAGATGCTGACAGTAGAGAAGCTGAGATGCTGACAGAAGAGAAGCCGAGATGCTGACAGAAGAGAAGCCGAGATGCTGACAGAAGAGAAGCCGAGATGCTGACAGAAGAGAGGCTGAGATGTTGACAGAAGAGAGGCTGAGATGCTGACAGAAGAGAGGCTGAGATGCTGACAGAAGAGAAGCCGAGATGCTGACAGAAGAGAGGCTGAGATGCTGACAGAAGAGAGGCTGAGATGCTGACAGAAGAGAGGCTGAGATGCTGACAGAAGAGAAGCTGAGATGCTGACAGAAGAGAGGCTGAGATGTTGACAGAAGAGATGCTGACAGAAGAGAGGCTGACAGAACAGAAGCTGAGATGCTGACAGAAGAGAGGCTGAGATGCTGACAGAAGAGAGGCTGAGATGCTGACAGAAGAGAAGCTGAGATGCTGACAGAAGAGAGGCTGAGATGCTGACAGAAGAGATGCTGACAGAAGAGAGGCTGACAGAACAGAAGCTGAGATGCTGACAGAAGAGAGGCTGAGATGCTGACAGAACAGAAGCTGAGATGCTGACAGAAGAGAGGCTGAGATGCTGACAGAACAGAAGCTGAGATGCTGACAGAAGAGAGGCTGAGATGCTGACAGAACAGAAGCTGAGATGCTGACAGAAGAGAAGCTGAGATGCTGACAGAAGAGAGGCAGAGATGCTGACAGAAGAGAAGCTGAGATGCTGACAGAAGAGAAGCTGAGATGCTGACAGAAGAGATGCTGACAGAAGAGAGGCTGACAGAAGAGAGGCTGAGATGCTGACAGAAGAGATGCTGACAGAAGAGAGGCTGAGATGCTGACAGAACAGAAGCTGAGATGCTGACAGAAGAGAGGCTGAGATGCTGACAGAAGAGAGGCTGAGATGCTGACAGAAGAGAAGCTGAGATGCTGACAGAAGAGAGGCTGAGATGCTGACAGAAGAGAGGCTGAGATGCTGACAGAAGAGAGGCTGAGATGCTGACAGAACAGAAGCTGAGATGCTGACAGAACAGAAGCTGAGATGCTGACAGAACAGAAGCCGAGATGCTGACAGAAGAGAGGCTGAGATGCTGACAGAAGAGAGGCTGAGATGCTGACAGAAGAGAAGCTGAGATGCTGACAGAACAGAAGCTGAGATGCTGACAGAACAGAAGCTGAGATGCTGACAGAAGAGATGCTGACAGAAGAGAGGCTGAGATGCTGACAGAAGAGAGGCTGAGATGCTGACAGAAGAGAGGCTGAGATGCTGACAGAACAGAAGCTGAGATGCTGAAAGGAAAGAGGCTGAGATGGGGGTCTGTATCTAATTAGACACGTTGACTCACAAATAGCCTCCCCTGTCAAAAAATCGTTGTATTTTCTATAGTGTATTGTCTATATTAGCAGGTTAGGGTCTCAGATGCACAGTGTATTGTCTATATTAGCAGGTTAGGGTCTCAGATGCACAGTGTATTGTCTATATTAGCAGGTTAGGGTCTCAGATGCACAGTGTATTGTCTATATTAGCAGGTTAGGGTCTCAGATGCACAGTGTATTGTCTATATTAGCAGGTTAGGGTCTCAGATTCACAGTGTATTGTCTATATTAGCAGGTTAGGGTCTCAGATACACAGTGTATTGTCTATATTAGCAGGTCAGGGTCAGGGTCTCAGATACACAGTGTATTGTCTATATTAGCAGGTTAGGGTCTCAGATTCACAGTGTATTGTCTATATTAGCAGGTTAGGGTCTCAGATTCACAGTGTATTGTCTATATTAGCAGGTTAGGGTCAGGGTCTCAGATTCACAGTGTATTGTCTATATTAGCAGGTTAGGGTCAGGGTCTCAGATACACAGTGTATTGTCTATATTAGCAGGTTAGGGTCAGGGTCTCAGATTCACAGTGTATTGTCTATATTAGCAGGTTAGGGTCTCAGATACACAGTGTATTGTCTATATTAGCAGGTTAGGGTCAGGGTCTCAGATGCACAGTGTATTGTCTATATTAGCAGGTTAGGGTCAGGGTCTCAGATTCACAGTGTATTGTCTATATTAGCAGGTTAGGGTCAGGGTCTCAGATACACAGTGTATTGTCTATATTAGCAGGTTAGGGTCTCAGATGCACAGTGTATTGTCTATATTAGCAGGTTAGGGTCTCAGATGCACAGTGTATTGTCTATATTAGCAGGTTAGGATCTCAGATTCACAGTGTATTGTCTATATTAGCAGGTCAGGGTCAGGGTCTCAGATACACAGTGTATTGTCTATATTAGCAGGTTAGGGTCTCAGATTCACAGTGTATTGTCTATATTAGCAGGTTAGGGTCTCAGATGCACAGTGTATTGTCTATATTAGCAGGTTAGGGTCAGGGTCTCAGATGCACAGTGTATTGTCAATATTAGCAGGTTAGGGTCAGGGTCTCAGTTTCACAGTGTATTGTCTATATTAGCAGGTTAGGGTCAGGGTCTCAGATACACAGTGTATTGTCTATATTAGCAGGTTAGGGTCTCAGATACACAGTGTATTGTCTATATTAGCAGGTTAGGGTCAGGGTCTCAGATGCACAGTGTATTGTCTATATTAGCAGGTTAGGGTCTCAGATACACAGTGTATTGTCTATATTAGCAGGTTAGGGTCAGGGTCTCAGATACACAGTGTATTGTCTATATTAGCAGGTTAGGGTCTCAGATACACAGTGTATTGTCTATATTAGCAGGTTAGGGTCTCAGATTCACAGTGTATTGTCTATATTAGCAGGTTAGGGTCTCAGATGCACAGTGTATTGTCTATATTAGCAGGTTAGGGTCTCAGATTCACAGTGTATTGTCTATATTAGCAGGTCAGGGTCTCAGATTCACAGTGTATTGTCTATATTAGAAGGTTAGGGTCAGGGTCTCAGATTCACAGTGTATTGTCTATATTAGCAGGTTAGGGTCAGGGTCTCAGATGCACAGTGTATTGTCTATATTAGCAGGTTAGGGTCTCAGATGCACAGTGTATTGTCTATATTAGCAGGTTAGGGTCTCAGATTCACAGTGTATTGTCTATATTAGCAGGTTAGGGTCTCAGATGCACAGTGTATTGTCTATATTAGCAGGTTAGGGTCTCAGATGCACAGTGTATTGTCTATATTAGCAGGTTAGGGTCTCAGATTCACAGTGTATTGTCTATATTAGCAGGTTAGGGTCAGGGTCTCAGATTCACAGTGTATTGTCTATATTAGCAGGTTAGGGTTAGGGTCTCAGATACACAGTGTATTGTCTATATTAGCAGGTTAGGGTCTCAGATTCACAGTGTATTGTCTATATTAGCAGGTTAGGGTCTCAGATGCACAGTGTATTGTCTATATTAGCAGGTTAGGATCTCAGATACACAGTGTATTGTCTATATTAGCAGGTTAGGGTCAGGGTCTCAGATGCACAGTGTATTGTCTATATTAGCAGGTTAGGGTCAGGGTCTCAGATGCACAGTGTATTGTCTATATTAGCAGGTTAGGGTCTCAGATACACAGTGTATTGTCTATATTAGCAGGTTAGGGTCAGGGTCTCAGATGCACAGTGTATTGTCTATATTAGCAGGTTAGGGTCAGGGTCTCAGATACACAGTGTATTGTCTATATTAGCAGGTTAGGGTCAGGGTCTCAGATTCACAGTGTATTGTCTATATTAGCAGGTTAGGGTCTCAGATTCACAGTGTATTGTCTATATTAGCAGGTTAGGGTCTCAGATGCACAGTGTATTGTCTATATTAGCAGGTTAGGGTCTCAGATTCACAGTGTATTGTCTATATTAGCAGGTTAGGGTCTCAGATACACAGTGTATTGTCTATATTAGCAGGTTAGGGTCTCAGATACACAGTGTATTGTCTATATTAGCAGGTTAGGGTCAGGGTCTCAGATTCACAGTGTATTGTCTATATTAGCAGGTTAGGGTCTCAGATACACAGTGTATTGTCTATATTAGCAGGTCAGGGTCAGGGTCTCAGATACACAGTGTATTGTCTATATTAGCAGGTTAGGGTCTCAGATGCACAGTGTATTGTCTATATTAGCAGGTTAGGGTCTCAGATTCACAGTGTATTGTCTATATTAGCAGGTTAGGGTCAGGGTCTCAGATGCACAGTGTATTGTCTATATTAGCAGGTTAGGGTCAGGGTCTCAGATGCACAGTGTATTGTCTATATTAGCAGGTTAGGGTCTCAGATTCACAGTGTATTGTCTATATTAGCAGGTTAGGATCTCAGATACACAGTGTATTGTCTATATTAGCAGGTTAGGGTCAGGGTCTCAGATGCACAGTGTATTGTCTATATTAGCAGGTTAGGGTCAGGGTCTCAGATGCACAGTGTATTGTCTATATTAGCAGGTTAGGGTCTCAGATACACAGTGTATTGTCTATATTAGGAGGTTAGGGTCAGGGTCTCAGATTCACAGTGTATTGTCTATATTAGCAGGTTAGGGTTAGGGTCTCAGATGCACAGTGTATTGTCTATATTAGCAGGTTAGGGTCTCAGATGCACAGTGTATTGTCTATATTAGCAGGTTAGGGTCAGGGTCTCAGATGCACAGTGTATTGTCTATATTAGCAGGTTAGGGTCTCAGATTCACAGTGTATTGTCTATATTAGCAGGTTAGGGTCTCAGATTCACAGTGTATTGTCTATATTAGCAGGTTAGGGTCTCAGATTCACAGTGTATTGTCTATATTAGCAGGTTAGGGTCTCAGATTCACAGTGTATTGTCTATATTAGCAGGTTAGGGTCTCAGATACACAGTGTATTGTCTATATTAGCAGGTTAGGGTCTCAGATACACAGTGTATTGTCTATATTAGCAGGTTAGGGTCTCAGATACACAGTGTATTGTCTATATTAGCAGGTTAGGGTCAGGGTCTCAGATGCACAGTGTATTGTCTATATTAGCAGGTTAGGGTCAGGGTCTCAGATACACAGTGTATTGTCTATATTAGCAGGTTAGGGTCTCAGATACACAGTGTATTGTCTATATTAGCAGGTCAGGGTCTCAGATTCACAGTGTATTGTCTATATTAGCAGGTTAGGGTCAGGGTCTCAGATTCACAGTGTATTGTCTATATTAGCAGGTTAGGGTCTCAGATTCACAGTGTATTGTCTATATTAGCAGGTTAGGGTCTCAGATTCACAGTGTATTGTCTATATTAGCAGGTTAGGGTCTCAGATTCACAGTGTATTGTCTATATTAGCAGGTTAGGGTCTCAGATACACAGTGTATTGTCTATATTAGCAGGTTAGGGTCTCAGATACACAGTGTATTGTCTATATTAGCAGGTTAGGGTCAGGGTCTCAGATGCACAGTGTATTGTCTATATTAGCAGGTTAGGGTCAGGGTCTCAGATGCACAGTGTATTGTCTATATTAGCAGGTTAGGGTCTCAGATTCACAGTGTATTGTCTATATTAGCAGGTTAGGGTCTCAGATTCACAGTGTATTGTCTATATTAGCAGGTTAGGGTCTCAGATTCACAGTGTATTGTCTATATTAGCAGGTTAGGGTCTCAGATTCACAGTGTATTGTCTATATTAGCAGGTTAGGGTCTCAGATACACAGTGTATTGTCTATATTAGCAGGTTAGGGTCTCAGATACACAGTGTATTGTCTATATTAGCAGGTTAGGGTCAGGGTCTCAGATGCACAGTGTATTGTCTATATTAGCAGGTTAGGGTCAGGGTCTCAGATACACAGTGTATTGTCTATATTAGCAGGTTAGGGTCTCAGATACACAGTGTATTGTCTATATTAGCAGGTTAGGGTCTCAGATACACAGTGTATTGTCTATATTAGCAGGTTAGGGTCAGGGTCTCAGATTCACAGTGTATTGTCTATATTAGCAGGTTAGGGTCAGGGTCTCAGATACACAGTGTATTGTCTATATTAGCAGGTTAGGGTCTCAGATACACAGTGTATTGTCTATATTAGCAGGTTAGGGTCAGGGTCTCAGATGCACAGTGTATTGTCTATATTAGCAGGTTAGGGTCAGGGTCTCAGATACACAGTGTATTGTCTATATTAGCAGGTTAGGGTCTCAGATACACAGTGTATTGTCTATATTAGCAGGTTAGGGTCTCAGATACACAGTGTATTGTCTATATTAGCAGGTTAGGGTCAGGGTCTCAGATTCACAGTGTATTGTCTATATTAGCAGGTTAGGGTCAGGGTCTCAGATTCACAGTGTATTGTCTATATTAGCAGGTTAGGGTCAGGGTCTCAGATTCACAGTGTATTGTCTATATTAGCAGGTTAGGGTCAGGGTCTCAGATGCACAGTGTATTGTCTATATTAGCAGGTTAGGGTCAGGGTCTCAGATTCACAGTGTATTGTCTATATTAGCAGGTTAGGGTCAGGGTCTCAGATTCACAGTGTATTGTCTATATTAGCAGGTTAGGGTCAGGGTCTCAGATGCACAGTGTATTGTCTATATTAGCAGGTTAGGGTCAGGGTCTCAGATGCACAGTGTATTGTCTATATTAGCAGGTTAGGGTCAGGGTCTCAGATTCACAGTGTATTGTCTATATTAGCAGGTTAGGGTCAGGGTCTCAGATTCACAGTGTATTGTCTATATTAGCAGGTTAGGGTCAGGGTCTCAGATTCACAGTGTATTGTCTATATTAGCAGGTCAGGGTCGTACTTGGAGATGATAATCTCGTGGAGGATTTCTCCAAAGGTTTTCTGTTCCTCTCCATTCACCTGGTCACATCCTTCTACTGGGATAATCTACACAGAGAGAGAGAGACACTGGAATGATCCACACAGAGAGAGAGAGAGAGAGAGAGAGAGAGAGAGAGAGAGAGAGAGAGAGAGACAGACAGAGAGAGAGAGAGACACAGAGAGAGAGAGAGAGAGAGAAAGAGAGAGAGACAGAGAGAGACACAGAGAGAGACAGAGAGAGACACAGAGAGAGAGACACAGAGAGAGACAGAGAGAGACACAGAGAGAGAGACAGAGAGAGAGAGAGAGAGAGAGACACAGAGAGAGAGAGAGAGAGAGAGAGAGAGAGAGAGAGAGAGAGAGAGAGAGAGAGAGAGAGACAGAGAGACACAGAGAGAGAGACAGAGAGAGACACAGAGAGAGACAGAGAGAGACACAGAGAGAGACAGAGAGAGACACAGAGAGAGAGAGACAGAGAGAGACACAGAGAGAGACAGAGAGAGACACAGAGAGAGACAGAGAGAGACACAGAGAGAGAGAGACAGAGAGAGACAGAGAGAGACACAGAGAGAGAGACACAGAGAGAGAGAGAGAGAGAGAGAGACACAGAGAGAGAGAGAGAGAGAGAGAGAGAGAGACACAGAGAGAGAGAGAGAGACACAGAGAGAGAGAGAGAGACACAGAGAGAGAGAGAGAGAGAGAGAGAGAGAGAGAGAGAGAGAGAGAGAGAGAGAGAGACCAGAATGATCTCCACAGATGGGTTCCTCTCCTACCTTGAGAGCGACGGCGTCTCCAGAGGTGTTGGTGGTACTGAAGACCTCTCCGAAGGTCCCCTCTCCGATCTTCCTACAGAGCTTCATCCTGGCTGCTGGGAGACAGTCCTGGAAGCCCAGAGGTCCTGTCTGGTTACACTCCGAAAACACCTTCTGGTCATCAGACAGCTCTCCGTCTAACGAACACACACTCTACAGAGAATACACACACACACATTAGACACACACTCTACAGAGAACACACACACACACACATTAGATACACACTCTACAGAGAACACACACACACACACACATTAGATACACACTCTACAGAGAACACACACACACACATTAGATACACACTCTACAGAGAACACACACACACATTAGATACACACTCTACAGAGAACACACACACACATTAGATACACACTCTACAGAGAACACACACACACACTAGATACACACTCTACAGAGAATACACACACACACACACATTAGATACACACTCTACAGAGAACACACACACACACACACATTAGATACACACTCTACAGAGAACACACACACACACACACTAGATACACACTACAGAGAACACACACACACTCTACAGAGAACACACACACAATAGATACACACTCTACAGAGAACATACACACACACTAGATACACACTCTACAGAGAACACACACACACACACATTAGATACACACTCTACAGAGAACACACACACACACACACATTAGATACACACTCTACAGAGAACACACACACACATTAGATACACACTCTACAGAGAACACACACACACATTAGATACACACTCTACAGAGAACACACACACACACACACTAGATACACACTCTACAGAGAACACACACACACACACACTAGATACACACTCTACAGAGAACACACACACACACACTAGATACACACTCTACAGAGAACACACACACACACACACACACACATTAGATACACACTCTACAGAGAACACACACACACACACTAGATACACACTCTACAGAGAATACACACACACACACACACACATTAGATACACACTCTACAGAGAACACACACACACATTAGATACACACTCTACAGAGAACACACACACACACACACTAGATACACACTCTACAGAGAACACACACACACACACTAGATACACACTCTACAGAGAACACACACACACACACACTAGATACACACTCTACAGAGAACACACACACACACACACTAGATACACACTCTACAGAGAACACACACACACACTAGATACACACTCTACAGAGAATACACACACACACACATTAGATACACACTCTACAGAGAATACACACACACACACACATTAGATACACTATCTACAGAGAACACACACACACACATTAGATACACACTCTACAGAGAACACACACACACATTAGATACACACTCTACAGAGAACACACACACACACACACACATTAGATACACACTCTATAGAGAACACACACACATTAGATACACACTCTACAGAGAACACACACACACATTAGATACACAATCTACAGAGAACACACACACACACAATCTGCAGAGAACACACACACACATGAGATACACACTCTACAGAGAGCACACACACACATTAGATACACACTCACACACTAGATACACACTACAGAGAACATACACACACACTAGATACACACTCTACAGAGAATACACACACACACTAGATACACACTCTACAGAGAACACACACACACATTAGATACACACTCTACAGAGAACACACACACACACACACACACACATTAGATACACACTCTACAGAGAACACACACACACATTAGATACACACTCTACAGAGAACACACACACACACACATTAGATACACACTCTACAGAGAACACACACACACATTAGATACACACTCTACAGAGAACACACAGACTACATGTGTATATTTATTATAGATGTGTGTGTGTGTGTGTGTGTGTGTGTGTGTACCAGATGAGTGCTCCCCCGTATCGTTGAGCGGAGGTTTGGTGGGCGGGGCGTGGAGAACAGTTTTTGGCTGACATCACCTAGCTCCGCCTCTAGCCCCGCCTCTAGCCCCACCCCTAGCTCCGCCTCAGGAGAGGACAGCAGGTAGAGAGGCCTCTTCGGAGTCAGGAACGCTGAGGGGGGACAAAAACAACAAGCCATTTAACACTGCAGTCATCAACACAATGACAGCTGACTGGTCACTCAGTCACAGAGAGAGACCGAGAGAGACAGACACGGAAAGAGAGACAGACAGAGAGAGTAAGAGAGAGACAGAGACATGCAGAGAGAGAGACAGTAAGAGAGAGACAAAGACAGACACTCTCTCTGTCTCTTTCTGTCCGTGTCTCCCTTACTCTCTCAAAGAGACCGAGACAGAGAGAGACAGACACAGAAACAGAGAGACAGAGAGAGGTACCTTTCGGGTCACTCACAGAGAGAGAGAAACAGAGACACAGAGAGAGAGAGAAACAGACACAGAGAGAGAGAGAAACAGAGACACACAGAGAGAGAGAAACAGAGAGAGAGAGAAACAGAGACACAGAGAGAGAGAAACAGAGACACAGAGAGAGAGAGAAACAGAGACACACAGAGAGAGAGACAGAGACGCAGAGAGAGAGAGAGACACACAGAGAGAGAGAAGCAGACACACAGAGAGAGAGACAGAGAAACAAACACACAGAGAGAGACACACAGAGAGAGAGAGAGAAACAGAGACAGACATGCAGAGAGAGAGAAACAGAGAGACACACACAGAGAGAGAAGCAGACACACAGAGAGAGACAGAGAGAGAAACAGAGAGAGACACAGAGAGAGACACACAGAGAGAGAGAAACAGAGACACACAGAGAGAGCAGACACACAGAGAGAGAGAAACAGACACACACAGAGAGAGCAGACACACAGAGAGACACACAGAGAGAGAAACAGAGAGAGAGAGAAACAGAGACACAGAGAGAGACAGAGACACAGAGAGAGACAGAGACACAGAGACGCAGAGAGAGACACACACAGAGAGAGAGAAGCAGACACACAGAGAGAGAGACAGAGAGAGAGAGAGAGAAACAGACACACAGAGAGAGACAGAGAGAGAAACAGACACACAGAGAGAGAGACACAGAGAGAGAGAGAGAAACAGAGACACAGAGAGAGACATGCAGAGAGAGAGAAACAGAGAGAGACACACAGAGAGAGAGAAGCAGACACAGAGACAGAGAGAGATAGAAACAGAGACACAGAGAGAGAGAGAGAAACAGAGACACACAGAGAGACAGAGAGAGAGAAAGACACAGAGAGAGACACTTCCTGTGTAGGGAGAGAGCAAGACTCCAGGTGTGAGTCAGAGAGAGACACACAGAGAGAGGTGGAGTCTGTTACCACAGAGACACATTATAATACTGTCTGATAGACAGGATACCTGGAACATTAAATACTGGATCAGAGAGACTGGATACACACAGAGAGGATACCTGAACAGAGACACAGAGATAGACTGGATACCTGGAACATTATAATACTGTCTGATAGACTGGATACCTGGAACATTATAATACTGTCTGAGAGGGATACCTGGAACATTATAATACTGCTTTGAGGCGATAGACTCTCAGGAGTGATGGAGTGACCAGCAGGAACATTATAATACTGTCTGATAGACTGGATACCTGGAACATTATAATACTGTCTGATAGACTGGATACCTGGAACATTATAATACTGTCTGATAGACTGGATACCTGGAACATTATAATACTGTCTGATAGACTGGATACCTGGAACATTATAATACTGTCTGATAGACTGGATACCTGGAACATTATAATACTGTCTGATAGACTGGATACCTGGAACATTATAATACTGTCTGATAGACTGGATACCTGGAACATTATAATACTGTCTGATAGGAACTTATAATACTGGATACCTGGAACATTATAATACTGTCTGATAGACTGGATACCTGGAACATTATAATACTGTCTGATAGATAGACTGGATACCTGGAACATTATAATACTGTCTGATAGACTGGATACCTGGAACATTATAATACTGTCTGATAGACTGGATACCTGGAACATTATAATACTGTCTGATAGACTGGATACCTGGAACATTATAATACTGTCTGATAGACTGGATACCTGGAACATTATAATACTGTCTGATAGACTGGATACCTGGAACATTATAATACTGTCTGATAGACTGGATACCTGGAACATTATAATACTGTCTGATAGACTGGATACCTGGAACATTATAATACTGTCTGATAGACTGGATACCTGGAACATTATAATACTGTCTGATAGACTGGATACCTGGAACATTATAATACTGTCTGATAGACTGGATACCTGGAACATTATAATACTGTCTGATAGACTGGATACCTGGAACATTATAATACTGTCTGATAGACTGGATACCTGGAACATTATAATACTGTCTGATAGATAACTGATAGATTAACATTATAATACTGTCTGATAGACTGGATACCTGGAACATTATAATACTGTCTGATAGACTGGATACCTGGAACATTATAATACTGTCTGATAGACTGGATACCTGAACATTATAATACTGTCTGATAGACTGGATACCTGGAACATTATAATACTGTCTGATAGACTGGATACCTGGAACATTATAATACTGTCTGATAGACTGGATACCTGGAACATTATAATACTGTCTGATAGACTGGATACCTGGAACATTATAATACTGTCTGATAGACTGGATACCTGGAACATTATAATACTGTCTGATAGACTGGATACCTGGAACATTATAATACTGTCTGATAGACTGGATACCTGGAACATTATAATACTGTCTGATAGACTGGATACCTGGAACTGTCTGATAGACTGGATACCTGGAACATTATAATACTGTCTGATAGACTGGATACCTGGAACATTATAATACTGTCTGATAGACTGGATACCTGGAACATTATAATACTGTCTGATAGACTGGATACCTGGAACATTATAATACTGTCTGATAGACTGGATACCTGGAACATTATAATACTGTCTGATAGACTGGATACCTGGAACATTATAATACTGTCTGATAGACTGGATACCTGGAACATTATAATACTGTCTGATAGACTGGATACTGGATTATAATACTGTCTGATATTATAATACTGTCTGATAGACTGGATACCTGGAACATTATAATACTGTCTGATAGACTGGATACCTGGAACATTACTGTCTGATAGACTGATACCTGGAACATTATAATACTGTCTGATAGACTGGATACCTGGAACATTATAATACTGTCTGATAGACTGGATACCTGGAACATTATAATACTGTCTGATAGACTGGATACCTGGAACATTATAATACTGTCTGATAGACTGGATACCTGGAACATTATAATACTGTCTGATAGACTGGATACCTGGAACATTATAATACTGTCTGATAGACTGGATACCTGGAACATTATAATACTGTCTGATAGACTGGAT
>NC_088231.1:29689651-29784540 GCF_036934945.1 Oncorhynchus masou masou | reverse complement strand
GAGACAGATCAGGTCCTATAGAGTCAACATGAGACAGATCAGGTCCTATAGAGTCAACATGAGACAGATCAGGTCCTATAGAGTCAACATGAGACAGATCAGGTCCTATAGAGTCAACATGAGACAGATCAGGTCCTATAGAGTCAACATGAGACAGATCAGGTCCTATAGAGTCAACATGTCTCTAGACAGATCAGGTCCTATAGAGTCAACATGAGACAGATCAGGTCCTATAGAGTCAACATGAGACAGATCAGGTCCTATAGAGTCAACATGAGACAGATCAGGTCCTATAGAGTCAACATGTCCAGACAGATCAGGTCCTATAGAGTCAACATGTCTCTGAGACAGATCAGGTCCTATAGAGTCAACATGAGACAGATCAGGTCCTATAGAGTCAACATGAGACAGATCAGGTCCTATAGAGTCAACATGAGACAGATCAGGTCCTATAGAGTCAACATGAGACAGATCAGGTCCTATAGAGTCAACATGAGACAGATCAGGTCCTATAGAGTCAACATGAGACAGATCAGGTCCTATAGAGTCAACATGAGACAGATCAGGTCCTATAGAGTCAACATGAGACAGATCAGGTCCTATAGAGTCAACATGAGACAGATCAGGTCCTATAGAGTCAACATTGAGACAGATCAGGTCCTATAGAGTCAACATGAGACAGATCAGGTCCTATAGAGTCAACATGAGACAGATCAGGTCCTATAGAGTCAACATGAGACAGATCAGGTCCTATAGAGTCAACATGAGACAGATCAGGTCCTATAGAGTCAACATGAGACAGATCAGGTCCTATAGAGTCAACATGAGACAGATCAGGTCCTATAGAGTCAACATGAGACAGATCAGGTCCTATAGAGTCAACATGAGACAGATCAGGTCCTATAGAGTCAACATGCTCAGACAGATCAGGTCCTATGAGTCAACATGGACAGATCGGGTCCCTATAGGTCCTGAGACAGATCAGGTCCTATAGAGTCAGCACAACATGAGACAGATCAGGTCTATAGAGTCCCAGCATGAGACAGATCCCGGGTCCTATAGAGTCAACATGAGACAGATCCTGGGGCCTATAGAGTCAACATGGAACAGATCAGGTCCTATAGAGTCAACATAAGAGACAGATCAGGTCCTATAGAGTCAACATGAGACAGATCCAGGTCCTATAGAGTCAACATGAGACAGATCAGGTCCTATAGAGTCAACATGAGACAGATCAGGTCCTATAGAGTCAACATGAGACAGATCAGGTCCTATAGAGTCCAACATGAGACGATCAGGTCCTATAGAGTCAACATGAGATAGATCAGGTCCTATAAAGTCAAGTTGAGACAGATCAGTCCTATAGAGTCAACATGAGACAGATCAGGTCCTATAGAGTCAACATGAGACAGATCAGGTCCTATAGAGTCAACATGAGACAGATCAGGTCCTATAGAGTCAACATGAGACAGATCAGGTCCTATAGAGTCAACATGAGACAGATCAGGTCCTATAGAGTCATTACATGAGACAGATCAGGTCCTATAGAGTCAACATGAGACAGATCCAGGTCCTATAGAGTCAACATGAGACAGATCCAGGTCCTATAGAGTCAACATGAGACAGATCAGGTCCTATAGAGTCAACATGAGACAGATCAGGTCCTATAAAGTCAAGTTGAGACAGATCAGGTCCTATGAGAGACAGATCAATAAAGTGATGAGACAGATCAGGTCTATAGAGTCAACATGAGACAGATCAGGTCAACATGAGACAGGTAGAGTCAACATGAGACAGATCAGGTCTAAGTCAACATGGGATAGAGTCAACATGAGACAGATCAGGTCCTATAGAGTCAACATGAGACAGATCAGGTCCTATAGAGTCAACATGAGACAGATCAGGTCTATAGAGTCAACATGAGACAGATCAGGTCTGGACAGATAAAGTCAAGTTGAGACAGAGATTGTGTCCTATAGAGCCAGATCAGGTCCATAGAGTCAGCATGAGACAGATGTCCTATAGAGTCAACATGAGACAGATCAGGTCCTATAGAGTCAACATGAGACAGATCAGGTCCTATAAAGTCAACAGAGACAGATCAGGTCCTATAGAGTCAACATGAGACAGATCAGGTCCTATAGACAGGACAGATCCTATAGAGTCAACATGAGACAGATCAGGTCTATAGAGTCAACATGAGACAGATCAGGTCCTATAGAGTCAACATGAGACAGATCAGGTCTATAGAGTCAACATGAGACAGATCAGGTCCTATAGAGTCAACATGAGACAGATCAGGTCCTATAGAGTCAACATGAGACAGATCAGGTCCTAGAGTCAACAGAGACAGATCCAGTCATGAGACAGATCAGGTCTATAGAGTCAACATGAGACAGATCAGGTCCTATAGAGTCAACATGAGACAGATCAGGTCCTATAGAGTCAACATGAGACAGATCAGGTCCTATAGAGTCAACATGAGACAGATCAGGTCCTATAGAGTCAACATGAGACAGATCAGGTCCTATAGTCAACATGAGACAGATCAGGTCCTATAGAGTCAACATGAGACAGATCGAGTCCTAGAGTCAACATGAGACAGATCAGGTCCTATAGAGTCAACATGAGACAGATCAGGTCCTATAGAGTCAACATGAGACAGATCAGGTCCTATAGAGTCAATATGAGACAGATCAGGTCCTATAGAGTCAACATGAGACAGATCAGGTCCTATAGAGTCAACATGAGACAGATCAGGTCCTATAGAGTCAACATGAGACAGATCAGGTCCTATAGAGTCAACATGAGACAGATCAGGTCCTATAGAGTCAACATGAGACAGATCAGGTCCTATAAAGTCAAGTTGAGACAGATCAGGTCCTATAGAGTCAACATGAGACAGATCAGGTCCTATAGAGTCAACATGAGACAGATCAGGTCCTATAGAGTCAACATGAGACAGATCAGGTCCTATAGAGTCAACATGAGACAGATCAGGTCCTATAGAGTCAACATGAGACAGATCAGGTCCTATAAAGTCAACATGAGACAGATCAGGTCCTATAGAGTCAACATGAGACAGATCAGGTCCTATAGAGTCAACATGAGACAGATCAGGTCCTATAGAGTCAACATGTCTCAGACAGATTGGTCTTATAGAGTCAACATGAGACAGATCAGGTCCTATAGAGTCCAACATGAGACAGATCAGGTCCTATAGAGTCAACATGTCTCTGAGACAGATCAGGTCCTATAGAGTCAACATGAGACAGATCAGGTCCTATAGAGTCAACATGAGACAGATCGGTCCTATAGAGTCAACATGAGACAGATCAGGTCCTATAGAGTCAACATGAGACAGATCCAGGTCCTATAGAGTCAACATGAGACAGATCAGGTCCTATAGAGTCCAACATGTCCCTGAGACAGATCAGGTCCTATAGAGTCAACATGAGACAGATCAGGTCCTATAGAGTCAACATGAGACAGATCAGGTCCTATAGAGTAAATATGAGACAGATCGTCCTATCAACATGAGACAGATCAGGTCCTATAGAGTCAACATGAGACAGATCAGGTCCTATAGAGTCAACATGAGACAGATCAGGTCCTATAGAGTCAACATGTCTCTGAAGCAGATCAGGTCTATAGAGTCACCATGAGACAGATCAGGTCCTATAGAGTCAACATGAGACAGATCAGGTCCTATAGAGTCAATATGAGACAGATCAGGTCCTATAGAGTCAACATGAGACAGATCAGGTCCTATAGAGTCAACATGAGACAGATCAGGTCCTATAGAGTCAACATGAGACAGATCAGGTCCTATAGAGTCAATATGTCATAGAGACAGATCAGGTCCTATAGAGTCAACATGAGACAGATCAGGTCCTATAGAGTCAACATGAGACAGATCAGGTCCTATAGAGTCAACATGAGACAGATCAGGTCCTATAGAGTCAACATGACAGATCAGGTCCTATAGAGTCAACATGAGACAGATCAGGTCCTATAGAGTCAACATGAGACAGATCAGGTCCTATAGAGTCAACATGTCCCTGAGACAGATCAGGTCCTATAGAGTCAACATGAGACAGATCAGGTCCTATAGAGTCAACATGTCCCTGAGACAGATCAGGTCCTATAGAGTCAACATGAGACAGATCAGTCCTATAGAGTCAACATGAGACAGATCAGGTACTATAGAGTCAACATGAGACAGATCAGGTCCTATAGAGTCAACATGAGACAGATCAGGTCCTATAGAGTCAACATGAGACAGATCAGGTCCTATAGAGTCAACATGAGACAGATCAGGTCCTATAGAGTCAACATGAGACAGATCCCAGGTCCTATAGAGTCAACATGAGACAGATCAGGTCCTATAGAGTCAACATGAGACAGATCAGGTCCTATAGAGTCAACATGAGACAGATCAGGTCTATAGAGTCAACATGAGACAGATCTGGTCCTATAGAGTCAACATGAGACAGATCAGGTCCTATAGAGTCAACATGAGACAGATCAGGTCCTATAGAGTCAACATGAGACAGATCAGGTCCTATAGAGTCAACATGAGACAGATCAGGTCCTATAGAGTCAACATGAGACAGATCAGGTCCTATAGAGTCAACATGAGACAGATCAGGTCCTATAGAGTCAACATGAGACAGATCAGGTCCTATAGAGTCAAGTTGAGACAGATCAGGTCCTATAGAGTCAACATGAGACAGGATCAGGTCCTATAGAGTCAACATGAGACAGATCAGGTCCTATAGAGTCAACATGAGACAGATCAGGTCTATAGAGTCAACATGAGACAGATCAGGTCCTATAGAGTCAACATGAGACAGATCAGGTCCTATAGAGTCAACATGAGACAGATCAGGTCCTATAGAGTCAAGTTGAGACAGATCAGGTCCTATAGAGTCAACATGAGACAGATCAGGTCCTATAGAGTCAACATGAGACAGATCAGGTCCTATAGAGTCAACATGAGACAGATCAGGTCCTATAGAGTCAACATGAGACAGATCAGGTCCCTATAGAGTCAACATGGAGACAGATCAGGTCCTATAGAGTCAACATGAGACAGATCAGGTCCTATAGAGTCAACATGAGACAGATCAGGTCCTATAGAGTCAACATGAGACAGATCAGGTCCTATAGAGTCAACATGAGACAGATCAGGTCCTATAAGTCAACATGAGACAGATCAGGTCCTATAGAGTCAACATGAGACAGATCAGGTCCTATAGAGTCAACATGAGACAGATCAGGTCCTATAGAGTCAACATGAGACAGATCAGGTCCTATAGAGTCAACATGAGACAGATCAGGTCCTATAGAGTCAACATGAGACAGATCAGGTCCTATAGAGTCAACATGAGACAGATCAGGTCCTATAGAGTCAACATGAGACAGATCAGGTCTATAGAGTCAACATGAGACAGATCAGGTCCTATAGAGTCAATATGAGACAGATCCAGGTCCTATAGAGTCAACATGAGACAGATCAGGTCCTATAGAGTCAATATGAGACAGATCAGGTCCTATAGAGTCAACATGAGACAGATCAGGTCCTATAGAGTCAACATGAGACAGATCAGGTCCTATAGAGTCAACATGAGACAGATCCAGGTCCTATAGAGTCAACATGAGACAGATCAGGTCCTATAGAGTCAACATGAGACAGATCAGGTCCTATAGAGTCAACATGAGACAGATCAGGTCCTATAGAGTCAACATGAGACAGATCAGGTCCTATAGAGTCCACATGAGACAGATCAGGTCCTATAGAGTCAACATGAGACAGATCAGGTCCTATAGAGTCATGAGACAGATCAGGTCCTATAGAGTCAACATGAGACAGATCAGGTCCTATAGAGTCAACATTGAGACAGATCAGGTCCTATAGAGTCAACATGACAGATCAGGTCCTATAGAGTCAACATGAGACAGATCAGGTCCTATAGAGTCAACATGTCCCTGAGACAGATCAGGTCCTATAGAGTCAACATGAGACAGATCAGGCCCTATAGAGTCAACATGAGACAGATCAGGTCCTATAGAGTCAACATGAGACAGATCAGGTCCTATAGAGTCAACATGAGACAGATCCAGGTCCTATAGAGTCAACATGAGACAGATCAGGTCCTATAGAGTCAACATGAGACAGATCAGGTCCTATAGAGTCAACATGAGACAGATCAGGTCCTATAGAGTCAACATGAGACAGATCAGGTCCTATAGAGTCAACATGAGACAGATCAGGTCCTATAGAGTCAACATGAGACAGATCAGGTCCTATAGAGTCAACATGAGACAGATCAAGGTCCTATAGAGTCAACATGAGACAGATCAGGTCCTATAGAGTCAACATGAGACAGATCAGGTCCTATAGAGTCAACATGAGACAGATCCAGGTCAACATAGAGTCAACATGAGTCAACATGAGACAGATCAGGTCCTATAGAGTCAACATGAGACAGATCAGGTCTATAGAGTCAACATGAGACAGATCAGGTCCTATAGAGTCAACATGAGACAGATCAGGTCCTATAGAGTCAACATGAGACAGATCAGGTCCTATAGAGTCAACATGAGACAGATCAGGTCCTATAGAGTCAACATGACAGATCAGGTCCTATAGAGTCAACATGAGACAGATCAGGTCCTATAGAGTCAACATGAGACAGATCAGGGTCCTATAGAGTCAACATGAGACAGATCAGGTCCTATAGAGTCAACATGAGACAGATCAGGTCCTATAGAGTCAACATGAGACAGATCAGGTCCTATAGAGTCAACATGAGACAGATCAGGTCCTATAGAGTCAACATGTCCTGAGACAGATCAGGTCCTATAGAGTCAACATGAGACAGATCAGGTCCTGGGGACAGATAGAGTCTAAGAGTCAGACAGATCAGGTCCTATAGAGTCAACATGAGACAGATCAGGTCCTATAGAGTCAACATGAGACAGATCACGTCCTATAGAGTCAACATGAGACAGATCAGGTCCTATAGAGTCAACATGAGACAGATCAGGTCCTATAGAGTCAACATGAGACAGATCAGGTCCTATAGAGTCAACATGTCTCTGAGACAGATCAGGTCCTATAGAGTCAACATGAGACAGATCAGGTCCTATAGAGTCAACATGAGACAGATCCAGGTCCTATAGAGTCAACATGAGACAGATCACGTCCTATAGAGTCAACATGAGACAGATCAGGTCCTATAGAGTCAACATGAGACAGATCAGGTCCTATAGAGTCAACATGAGACAGATCAGGTCCTAAGAGTCAACATGAGACAGATCAGGTCCTATAGAGTCAACATGAGACAGATCAGGTCCTATAGAGTCAACATGAGACAGATCAGGTCCTATAGAGTCAACATGAGACAGATCAGGTCTTAAAGAGTCAACATGAGACAGATCAGGTCCTATAGAGTCAACATGAGACAGATCAGGTCCTATAGAGTCAACATGTCTCTGAGACAGATCAGGTCCTATAGAGTCAACATGAGACAGATCAGGTCCTATAGAGTCAACAGGAGACAGATCAGGTCCTATAAAGTCAACATGAGACAGATCAGGTCCTATAGAGTCTACATGAGACAGATCAGGTCCTATAGAGTCAATATGAGACAGATCAGGTCCTATAGAGTCAACATGAGACAGATCAGGTCCTATAGAGTCAACATGAGACAGATCAGGTCCTAAAGAGTCAACATGAGACAGATCAGGTCCTATAGAGTCACCATGAGACAGATCAGGTCCTATAGAGTCAACATGAGACAGATCAGGTCCTATAGAGTCAACATGAGACAGATCAGGTCCCTAAAGAGTCAACATGAGACAGATCAGGTCCTATAGAGTCAACATGAGACAGATCAGGTCCTATAGAGTCAACATGAGACAGATCAGGTCCTATAGAGTCAACATGTCCCTGAGACCGATCAGGTCCTATAGAGTCAACATGAGACAGATCAGGTCCTATAGAGTCAACATGAGACAGATCAGGTCCTATAGAGTCAACATGAGACAGATCAGGTCCTATAGAGTCAACATGAGACAGATCAGGTCCTATAGAGTCAACATGAGACAGATCACGTCCTATAGAGTCAACATGAGACAGATCAGGTCCTATAGAGTCAACATGAGACAGATCAGGTCCTATAGAGTCAACATGAGACAGATCAGGTCCTATAGAGTCAACATGTCTCTGAGACAGATCCAGGTCCTATAGAGTCAACATGAGACAGATCAGGTCCTATAGAGTCAACATGAGACAGATCAGGTCCTATAGAGTCAACATGAGACAGATCACGTCCTATAGAGTCAACATGAGACAGATCAGGTCCTATAGAGTCAACATGAGACAGATCAGGTCCTATAGAGTCAACATGAGACAGATCAGGTCCTAAAGAGTCAACATGAGACAGATCAGGTCCTATAGAGTCAACATGAGACAGATCAGGTCCTATAGAGTCAACATGAGACAGATCAGGTCCTATAGAGTCAACATGAGACAGATCAGGTCTTAAAGAGTCAACATGAGACAGATCAGGTCCTATAGAGTCAACATGAGACAGATCAGGTCCTATAGAGTCAACATGTCTCTGAGACAGATCAGGTCCTATAGAGTCAACATGAGACAGATCAGGTCCTATAGAGTCAACAGGAGACAGATCAGGTCCTATAAAGTCAACATGAGACAGATCAGGTCCTATAGAGTCTACATGAGACAGATCAGGTCCTATAGAGTCAATGAGACAGATCAGGTCCTATAGAGTCAACATGAGACAGATCAGGTCCTATAGAGTCAACATGAGACAGATCAGGTCCCTATAGAGTCAATATGAGACAGATCACGTCCTATAGAGTCAACATGAGACAGATCAGGTCCTATAGAGTCACATGAGACAGATCAGGTCCTATAGAGTCAACATGAGACAGATCAGGTCCTATAGAGTCAACATGAGACAGATCAGGTCCTATAGAGTCAACATGAGACAGATCAGGTCTATAGAGTCAACATGAGACAGATCACGTCCTATAGAGTCAACATGAGACAGATCAGGTCCCATAGAGTCAACATGAGACAGATCAGGTCTATAGAGTCAACATGAGACAGATCAGGTCCTATAGAGTCAACATGAGACAGATCAGGTCCTATAGAGTCAACATGAGACAGATCAGGTCCTATAGAGTCAACATGTCTCTGAGACAGATCAGGTCCTATAAAGTCAACATGAGACAGATCAGGTCCTATAGAGTCAACATGTCTCTGAGACAGATCAGGTCCTATAGAGTCAACATGAGACAGATCAGGTCCTATAGAGTCAACATGAGACAGATCCAGGGTCCTATATAGTCAACATGAGACAGATCAGGTCTATAGAGTCAACATGAGACAGATCAGGTCCTATAGAGTAAACATGAGACAGATCAGGTCCTATAGAATCAACATGAGACAGATCAGGTCTATAGAGTCAACATGAGACAGATCAGGTCCTATAGAGTCAACATGAGACAGATCAGGTCCTATAGAGTCAACATGAGACAGATCAGGTCCTATAGAGTCAACATGAGACAGATCAGGTCCTATAGAGTCCACATGAGACAGATCCAGGTCCTATAGAGTCAACATGTCTCTGAGACAGATCAGGTCCTATAGAGTCAACATGAGACAGATCAGGTCCTATATAGTCAACATGAGACAGATCAGGTCCTATAGAGTCAAAATGAGACAGATCAGGTCCTATAGAGTCAACATGAGACAGATCAGGTCCTATAGAATCAACATGAGACAGATCAGGTCTTTCAGAGTCAACATGAGACAGATCAGGTCCTATAGAGTCAACATGAGACAGATCAGGTCCTATAGAGTCAACATGAGACAGATCAGGTCCTATAGAGTCAACATGAGACAGATCAGGTCCTATAGAGTCAACATGTCTCTGAGACAGATCAGGTACCTATAAAGTCAACATGAGACAGATCAGGTCCTATAGAGTCAACATGTCTCTGAGACAGATCAGGTCCTATAGAGTCAACATGAGACAGATCAGGTCCTATAGAGTCAACATGTCTCTGAGACAGATCAGGTCCTATAGAGTCAACATGAGACAGATCAGGTCCTATAGAGTCAACATGAGACAGATCACGTCCTATAGAGTCAACATGAGACAGATCAGGTCCTATAGAGTCAACATGAGACAGATCAGGGCCTATAGAGTCAACATGAGACAGATCAGGTCCTATAGAGTCAACATGAGACAGATCAGGTTCTATAGAGTCAACATGAGACAGATCAGGTCCTATAGAGTCAACATGTCCCTGAGACAGATCAGGTCCTATAGAGTCAACATGAGACAGATCAGGTCCTATAGAGTCAACATGTCTCTGAGACAGATCAGGTCCTATAGAGTCAACATGAGACAGATCAGGTCCTATAGAGTCAACATGAGACAGATCACGTCCTATAGAGTCAACATGAGACAGATCAGGTCCTATAGAGTCAACATGAGACAGATCAGGTCCTATAGAGTCAACATGAGACAGATCAGGTCCTATAGAGTCAACATGAGACAGATCAGGTCCTATAGTCAGTTGAGACAGATCAGGTCCTATAGAGTCAACATGAGACAGATCAGGTCCTATAAAGTCAACATGAGACAGATCAGGTCCTATAGAGTCAACATGAGACAGATCAGGTCCTATAGAGTCAACATGAGACAGATCAGGTCCTATAGAGTCAACATGAGACAGATCAGGTCCTATAGAGTCAACATGAGACAGATCAGGTCCTATAGAGTCAACATGAGACAGATCAGGTCCTATAGAGTCAACATGAGACAGATCAGGTCTATAGAGTCCAGAGACAGATCAGGTCCTATAGAGTCAACATGAGACAGATCAGGTCCTATAAAGTCAAGTTGAGACAGATCCAGGTCCTATAGAGTCAACATGAGACAGATCAGGTCCTATAGAGTCAACATGAGACAGATCAGGTCCTATAGAGTCAACATGAGACAGATCAGGTCCTATAGAGTCAACATGAGACAGATCAGGTCCTATAGAGTCAACATGAGACAGATCAGGTCCTATAGAGTCCACATGAGACAGATCAGGTCCTATAGAGTCAACATGAGACAGATCAGGTCCTATAAAGTCAAGTTGAGACAGATCAGGTCCTATAGAGTCAACATGAGACAGATCCCAGGTCCTATAGAGTCAACATGAGACAGATCAGGTCCTATAGAGTCAACATGAGACAGATCCAGGTCCTATAGAGTCAACATGAGACAGATCAGGTCCTATAGAGTCAACATGAGACAGATCAGGTCTATAGAGTCAACATGAGACAGATCAGGTCCTATAGAGTCAACATGAGACAGATCCAGGTCCTATAGAGTCCACATGAGACAGATCAGGTCTATAGAGTCAACATGAGACAGATCAGGTCCTATAGAGTCAACATGAGACAGATAGAGTCAACATGGACCAGATCAGGTCCTATAGAGTCAACATGAGACAGATCAGGTCCTATAGAGTCAACATGAGACAGATCAGGTCCTATAGAGTCAACATGAGACAGATCAGGTCCTATAGAGTCAACATGTCTCTGAGACAGATCAGGTCCTATAGAGTCAACATGAGACAGATCAGGTCCTATAGAGTCAACATGAGACAGATCACGTCCTATAGAGTCAACATGAGACAGATCAGGTCCTATAGAGTCAACATGAGACAGATCAGGTCCTATAGAGTCAACATGAGACAGATCAGGTCCTATAGAGTCAACATGAGACAGATCACGTCCTATAGAGTCAACATGAGACAGATCAGGTCCTATAGAGTCAACATGAGACAGATCAGGTCCTATAGAGTCAACATGAGACAGATCAGGTCCTATAGAGTCAACATGAGACAGATCAGGTCCTATAGAGTCAACATGAGACAGATCAGGTCCTATAGAGTCAACATGAGACAGATCAGGTCCTATCAGAGACAGATCAGGTCCTATGAGAGACAGATCAGGTCCTATAGAGTCAACATGAGACAGATCAGGTCCTATAAAGTCAGTTGAGACAGATCACAACATGAGACAGATCAGGTCCTATAGAGTCAACATGAGACAGATCAGGTCCTATAGAGTCAACATGTCTCTGAGACAGATCCAGGTCCTATAGAGTCAACATGAGACAGATCAGGTCCTATAGAGTCCACATGAGACAGATCAGGTCCTATAGAGTCCACATGAGACAGATCAGGTCCTATAGAGTCAACATGAGACAGATCAGGTCCTATAGAGTCAACATGAGACAGATCAGGTCCTATAGAGTCAACATGAGACAGATCAGGTCTATAGAGTCAACATGAGACAGATCAGGTCCTATAGAGTCACATGAGACAGATCCAGGTCCTATAGAGTCAACATGAGACAGATCAGGTCCTATAAAGTCAAGTTGAGACAGATCAGGTCCTATAGAGTCAACATGAGACAGATCCAGGTCTATAGAGTCAACATGAGACAGATCAGGTCCTATAGAGTCAACATGTCTCTGAGACAGATCAGGTCCTATAGAGTCAACATGAGACAGATCAGGTCCTATAGAGTCCACATGAGACAGATCAGGTCCTATAGAGTCAACATGAGACAGATCAGGTCCTATAGAGTCAACATGAGACAGATCAGGTCCTATAGAGTCAACATGAGACAGATCAGGTCCTATAGAGTCAACATGAGACAGATCAGGTCCTATAGAGTCAACATGAGACAGATCAGGTCCTATAGAGTCAACATGAGACAGATCAGGTCCTATAGAGTCAACATGTCCCTGAGACCGATCAGGTCCTATAGAGTCAACATGAGACAGATCAGGTCCTATAGAGTCAACATGAGACAGATCACGTCCTATAGAGTCAACATGAGACAGATCAGGTCCTATAGAGTCAACATGAGACAGATCAGGTCCTATAGAGTCAACATGAGACAGATCAGGTCCTATAGAGTCAACATGTCTCTGAGACAGATCAGGTCCTATAGAGTCAACATGAGACAGATCAGGTCCTATAGAGTCAACATGAGACAGATCAGGTCCTATAGAGTAAACATGAGACAGATCACGTCCTATAGAGTCAACATGAGACAGATCAGGTCCTATAGAGTCAACATGAGACAGATCAGGTCCTATAGAGTCAACATGAGACAGATCAGGTCCTAAAGAGTCAACATGAGACAGATCAGGTCCTATAGAGTCACCATGAGACAGATCAGGTCCTATAGAGTCAACATGAGACAGATCAGGTCCTATAGAGTCAACATGAGACAGATCAGGTCCCTAAAGAGTCAACATGAGACAGATCAGGTCCTATAGAGTCAACATGAGACAGATCAGGTCCTATAGAGTCAACATGAGACAGATCAGGTCCTATAGAGTCAACATGTCCCTGAGACAGATCAGGGTCCTATAGAGTCAACATGAGACAGATCAGGTCCTATAGAGTCAACATGAGACAGATCCAGGTCCTATAGAGTCAACATGAGACAGATCAGGTCCTATAGAGTCAACATGAGACAGATCAGGTCCTATAGAGTCAACATGAGACAGATCAGGTCCTATAGAGTCAACATGAGACAGATCACGTCCTATAGAGTCAACATGAGACAGATCAGGTCCTATAGAGTCAACATGAGACAGATCAGGTCCTATAGAGTCAACATGAGACAGATCAGGTCCTATAGAGTCAACATGTCTCTGAGACAGATCAGGTCCTATAGAGTCAACATGAGACAGATCAGGTCCTATAGAGTCAACATGAGACAGATCAGGTCCTATAGAGTCAACATGAGACAGATCACGTCCTATAGAGTCAACATGAGACAGATCAGGTCCTATAGAGTCAACATGAGACAGATCAGGTCCTATAGAGTCAACATGAGACAGATCAGGTCCTAAAGAGTCAACATGAGACAGATCAGGTCCTATAGAGTCAACATGAGACAGATCAGGTCCTATAGAGTCAACATGAGACAGATCAGGTCCTATAGAGTCAACATGAGACAGATCAGGTCTTAAAGAGTCAACATGAGACAGATCAGGTCCTATAGAGTCAACATGAGACAGATCAGGTCCTATAGAGTCAACATGTCTGAGACAGATCAGGTCCTATAGAGTCAACATGAGACAGATCAGGTCCTATAGAGTCAACAGGAGACAGATCAGGTCCTATAAAGTCAACATGAGACAGATCATTGTCCTATAGAGTCTACATGAGACAGATCAGGTCCTATGAGTCAGATGAGACAGATCAGGTCCTATAGAGTCAACATGAGACAGATCAGGTCCTATAGAGTCAACATGAGACAGATCAGGTCCTAAAGAGTCAACATGAGACAGATCCAGGTCCTATAGAGTCACCATGAGACAGATCAGGTCCTATAGAGTCAACATGAGACAGATCAGGTCTATAGAGTCAACATGAGACAGATCAGGTCCCTAAAGTCAACATGAGACAGATCAGGTCCTATAGAGTCAACATGAGACAGATCAGGTCCTATAGAGTCAACATGAGACAGATCAGGTCCTATAGAGTCAACATGTCCCTGAGACCGATCAGGTCCTATAGAGTCAACATGAGACAGATCAGGTCCTATAGAGTCAACATGAGACAGATCAGGTCCTATAGAGTCAACATGAGACAGATCAGGTCCTATAGAGTCAACATGAGACAGATCAGGTCCTATAGAGTCAACATGAGACAGATCACGTCCTATAGAGTCAACATGAGACAGATCAGGTCCTATAGAGTCAACATGAGACAGATCAGGTCCTATAGAGTCAACATGAGACAGATCAGGTCCTATAGAGTCAACATGTCTCTGAGACAGATCAGGTCCTATAGAGTCAACATGAGACAGATCCAGGTCCTATAGAGTCAACATGAGACAGATCAGGTCCTATAGAGTCAACATGAGACAGATCCACGTCCTATAGAGTCAACATGAGACAGATCAGGTCCTATAGAGTCAACATGAGACAGATCAGGTCCTATAGAGTCAACATGAGACAGATCAGGTCCTAAAGAGTCAACATGAGACAGATCAGGTCCTATAGAGTCAACATGAGACAGATCAGGTCCTATAGAGTCAACATGAGACAGATCAGGTCCTATAGAGTCAACATGAGACAGATCAGGTCTTAAAGAGTCAACATGAGACAGATCCAGGTCCTATAGAGTCAACATGAGACAGATCAGGTCCTATAGAGTCAACATGTCTCTGAGACAGATCCAGGTCCTATAGAGTCAACATGAGACAGATCAGGTCCTATAGAGTCAACAGGAGACAGATCAGGTCCTATAAAGTCAACATGAGACAGATCAGGTCCTATAGAGTCTACATGAGACAGATCAGGTCCTATAGAGTCAATATGAGACAGATCAGGTCCTATAGAGTCAACATGAGACAGATCAGGTCCTATAGAGTCAACATGAGACAGATCAGGTCCTATAGAGTCAACATGAGACAGATCACGTCCTATAGAGTCAACATGAGACAGATCAGGTCCTATAGAGTCAACATGAGACAGATCAGGTCCTATAGAGTCAACATGTCTCTGAGACAGATCAGGTCCTATAAAGTCAACATGAGACAGATCAGGTCCTATAGAGTCAACATGTCTCTGAGACAGATAAGGTCCTATAGAGTCAACATGAGACAGATCAGGTCCTATAGAGTCAACATGAGACAGATCAGGTCCTATATAGTCAACATGAGACAGATCAGGTCCTATAGAGTCAACATGAGACAGATCAGGTCCTATAGAGTAAACATGAGACAGATCAGGTCCTATAGAATCAACATGAGACAGATCAGGTCCTATAGAGTCAACATGAGACAGATCAGGTCCTATAGAGTCAACATGAGACAGATCCAGGTCCTATAGAGTCAACATGAGACAGATCAGGTCCTATAGAGTCAACATGAGACAGATCAGGTCCTATAGAGTCCACATGAGACAGATCAGGTCCTATAGAGTCAACATGTCTCTGAGACAGATCAGGTCCTATAGAGTCAACATGAGACAGATCAGGTCCTATATAGTCAACATGAGACAGATCAGGTCCTATAGAGTCAAAATGAGACAGATCAGGTCCTATAGAGTCAACATGAGACAGATCAGGTCCTATAGAATCAACATGAGACAGATCAGGTCTTTCAGAGTCAACATGAGACAGATCAGGTCCTATAGAGTCAACATGAGACAGATCAGGTCCTATAGAGTCAACATGAGACAGATCAGGTCCTATAGAGTCAACATGAGACAGATCAGGTCCTATAGAGTCAACATGTCTCTGAGACAGATCAGTACCTATAAAGTCAACATGAGACAGATCAGGTCCTATAGAGTCAACATGTCTCTGAGACAGATCAGGTCCTATAGAGTCAACATGAGACAGATCAGGTCCTATAGAGTCAACATGAGACAGATCAGGTCCTATAGCGTCAACATGAGACAGATCAGGTCTTATAGAGTCAACATGAGACAGATCAGGTCCTATAGAGTCAACATGTCTCTGAGACAGATCAGGTCCTATAGAGTCAACATGAGACAGATCAGGTCCTATAGAGTCAACATGAGACAGATCAGGTCCTATAGAGTCAACATGTCTCTGAGACAGATCAGGTCCTATAAAGTCAACATGAGACAGATCAGGTCCTATAGAGTCAACATGTCTCTGAAACAGATCAGGTCCTATAGAGTCAACATGAGACAGATCAGGTCCTATAGAGTCAACATGAGACAGATCAGGTCCTATATAGTCAACATGAGACAGATCAGGTCCTATAGAGTCAACATGAGACAGATCAGGTCCTATAGAGTCAACATGAGACAGATCAGGTCCTATAGAGTCAACATGAGACAGATCAGGTCCTGTGGAGTCAACATGAGACAGATCAGGTCCTATAGAGTCAACATGAGACAGATCAGGTCCTATAGAGTAAACATGAGACAGATCAGGTCCCTATAGAGTCAACATGAGACAGATCAGGTCCTATAGAGTCAACATGAGACAGATCAGGTCCTATAGAGTCAACATGAGACAGATCCAGGTCCTATAGAGTCAACATGAGACAGATCAGGTCCTATAGAGTCAACATGAGACAGATCAGGTCCTATAGAGTCAACATGAGACAGATCAGGTCCTATAAAGTCAACATGAGACAGATCAGGTCCTATAGAGTCAACATGAGACAGATCAGGTCCTATAGAGTCAACATGAGACAGATCAGGTCCTATAGAGTCAACATGAGGCAGATCAGGTCCTATAAAGACAACATGAGACAGATCAGGTCCTATAGAGTCAACATGAGACAAATCAGGCCCTATAGAGTCAACATGTCTCTGAGACAGATCAGGTCCTATAGAGTCAACATGAGACAGATCAGGATCCTATAGAGTCAACATGTCTCTGAGACAGATCAGGTCCTATAGAGTCAACATGAGACAGATCAGGTCCTATAGAGTCAACATGAGACAGATCAGGTCCTATAGAGTCAACATGAGACAGACCAGGTCCTATAGAGTCAACATGAGACAGATCAGGTCCTATAGAGTCAACATGAGACAGATCAGATCCTATAGAGTCAACATGAGACAGATCAGGTCCTATAGAGTCAACATGAGACAGATCAGGTCCTATAGAGTCAACATGAGACAGATCAGGTCCTATAGAGTCGACATGAGACAGATCCAGGTCCTATAGGTCAAAATGAGACTGATCAGGTCCTATAGAGTCAACATGTCTCTGAGACAATTCAGGTCCTATAGAGTCAACATGTCTCTGAGACAATTCAGGTCCTATAGAGTCAACATGTCTATAGAGTCTCTGAGACAATTCAGGTCCTATAGAGTCAACATGAGACAGACCAGGTCCTATATAGTCAACATGAGACAGATCAGGTCCTATAGGGTCAAAATGAGACTGATCAGGTCCTATAGAGTCAACATGTCTTTGAGACAGATCAGGTCCTGTAGAGTCAACATGAGACAGATCAGGTCCTATAGAGTCAACATGTCTCTGAGACAGATCAGGTCCTATAGAGTCAACATGAGACAGATCAGGTCCTATAGAGTCAATATGAGACAGATCAGGTCCGATAGAGTCAACATGAGACAGATCAGGTCCTATAGAGTCAACATGAGACAGATCAGGTCCTATAGAGACAACATGAGACAGATCAGGTCCTATAGAGTCAACATGTCTCTGAGACAGATCAGGTCCTGTAGAGTCAACATGATACAGATCAGGTCCTATAGAGTCAACATGTCTCTGAGACAGATCAGGTCATATAGAGTCAACATGAGACAGATCAGGTCCTATAGAGTCAACATGAGACAGATCAGGTCCTATAGAGACAACATGAGACAGATCAGGTCCTATAGAGTCAACATGTCTCTGAGACAGATCAGGTCCTATAGAGTCAACATGAGACAGATCAGGTCCTATAGAGTCAACACGAGACAGATCAGGTCCTATAGAGTCAACATGTCTCTGAGACAGATCAGGTACTATAGAGTCAACATGTCTCTGAGACAGATCAGGTACTATAGAGTCAACATGTCTCTGAGACACATAAGGTCCTATAGAGTCAACATGAGACAGATCAGGTCCTATAGAGTCAACATGAGACAGATCAGGTCCTATAGAGTCAACATGTCTCTGAGACAGATCAGGTCCTATAGAGTCAACATGAGACAGATCAGGTCCTATAGAGTCAACATGAGACAGATCCAGGTCCTATAGAGTCAACATGAGACAGATCACGTCCTATAGAGTCAACATGAGACAGATCAGGTCCTATAGAGTCAACATGAGACAGATCAGGTCCTATAGAGTCAACATGAGACAGATCAGGTCCTATAGAGTCAACATGAGACAGATCAGGTCCTATAGAGTCAACATGAGACAGATCAGGTCCTATAGAGTCAACATGAGACAGATCACGTCCTATAGAGTCAACATGAGACAGATCAGGTCCTATAGAGTCAACATGAGACAGATCAGGTCCTATAGAGTCAACATGAGACAGATCAGGTCCTATAGAGTCAACATGAGACAGATCAGGTCCTATAGAGTCAACATGAGACAGATCAGGTCCTATAGAGTCAACATGAGACAGATCAGGTCCTATAGAGTCAACATGTCTCTGAGACAGATCAGGTCCTATAGAGTCAACATGTCTCTGAGACAGATCAGGTCCTATAAAGACAACATGAGACAGATCAGGTCCTATACAGTCAACATGTCTCTGAGACAGATCAGGTCCTATAGAGTCAACATGTCTCTGAGACAGATAAGGTCATATAGAGTCAACATGAGACAGATCAGGTCCTATAGAGTCAACATGAGACAGATCAGGTCCTATAGGGTCAAAATGAGACAGATCAGGTCCTATAGAGTCAACATGAGACAGATCAGGTCCTATAAAGACAACATGAGACAGATCAGGTCCTATAGAGTCAACATGTCTCTGAGACTGATCAGGTCCTATAGAGTCAACATGAGACAGATCCAGGTCCTATAGAGTCAACATGAGACAGATCAGGTCCTTCAGAGTCAACATGAGACAGATCAGGTCCTATAGAGTCAACATGAGACAGATCAGGTCCTATAGAGTCAACATGAGACAGACCAGGTCCTATATAGTCAACATGAGACAGATCAGGTCCTATAGGGTCAAAATGAGACTGATCAGGTCCTATAGAGTCAACATGAGACAGATCAGGTCCTATAGAGTCAACATGAGAGAGATCAGGTCCTATAGAGTCAACATGAGACAGATCAGGTCCTATAGAGTCAACATGTCTCTGAGACAGATCAGGTACTATAGAGTCAACATGTCTCTGAGACAGATAAGGTCCTATAGAGTCAACATGAGACAGATCAGGTCCTATAGAGTCAACATGAGACAGATCAGGTCCTATAGAGTCAACATGAGACAGATCAGGTCCTATAGAGTCAACATGTCTCTGAGACAGATCAGGTCCTATAGAGTCAACATGTCTCTGAGACAGATAAGGTCCTATAGAGTCAACATGAGACAGATCAGGTCATATAGAGTCAACATGAGACAGATCAGGTCCTATAGAGTCAACATGAGACAGATCAGGTCCTATAGAGTCAACATGAGACAGATCAGGTCCTATAGAATCAACATGAGACAGATCACGTCCTATAGAGTCAACATGAGACAGATCAGGTCCTATAGAGTCAACATGAGACAGATCAGGTCCTATAGAGTCAACATGAGACAGATCAGGTCCTATAGAGTCAACATGAGACAGATCAGGTCCTATAGAGTCAACATGAGACAGATCAGGTCCTATAGAGTCAACATGAGACAGATCAGGTCCTATAGAGTCAACATGAGACAGATCAGGTCCTATAGAGTCAACATGAGACAGATCAGGTCCTATAGAGTCAACATGAGACAGATCAGGTCCTATAGAGTCAACATGAGACAGATCAGGTCCTATAGAGTCAACATGAGACAGATCAGGTCCTATAGAATCAACATGAGACAGATCAGGTCCTATAGAGTCAACATGAGACAGATCAGGTCCTTCAGAGTCAACATGAGACAGATCAGGTCCTATAGAGTCAACATGAGACAGATAAGGTCCTATAGAGTCAACATGTCTCTGAGATAGATCAGGTCCTATAGAGTCAACATGAGACAGATCAGGTCCTATAGAATCAACATGAGACAGATCAGGTCCTATAGAGTCAACATGTCTCTGAGACAGATCAGGTCCTATAGAGTCAACATGAGACAGATCCAGGTCCTATAGAATCAACATGAGACAGATCACGTCCTATAGAGTCAACATGAGACAGATCAGGTCCTATAGAGTCAACATGAGACAGATCAGGTCCTATAGAGTCAACATGAGACAGATCAGGTCCTATAGAGTCAATATGTCTCTGAGACAGATCAGGTCCTATAGAGTCAACATGTCTCTGAGACAGATAAGGTCCTATAGAGTCAACATGAGACAGATCAGGTCATATAGAGTCAACATGAGACAGATCAGGTCCTATAGAGTCAACATGAGACAGATCAGGTCCTATAGAGTCAACATGAGACAGATCAGGTCCTATAGAGTCAACATGTCTCTGAGACAGATCAGGTACTATAGAGTCAACATGTCTCTGAGACAGATAAGGTCCTATAGAGTCAACATGAGACAGATCAGGTCCTATAGAGTCAACATGAGACAGATCAGGTCCTATAGAGTCAACATGAGACAGATCAGGTCCTATAGAGTCAACATGTCTCTGAGACAGATCAGGTCTTATAGAGTCAACATGAGACAGATCAGGTCCTATAGAGTCAACATGAGACAGATCAGGTCCTTCAGAGTCAACATGAGACAGATCAGGTCCTATAGAGTCAACATGAGACAGATCAGGTCCTATAGAGTCAACATGAGACAGATCAGGTCCTATAGAGTCAACATGTCTCTGAGACAGATCAGGTCCTATAGAGTCAACATGAGACAGATCAGGTCAGATCGAGTCAACATGAGACAGATCAGGTCCTATAGAGTCAACATGAGACAGATCAGGTCCTATAGAGTCAACATGAGACAGATCAGGTCCTATAGAGTCTACATGAGACAGATCAGGTCCTATAGAGTCAACATGAGACAGATCAGGTCCTATAGAGTCAACATGAGACAGATCAGGTCCTATAGAGTCAACATGAGACAGATCAGGTCCTATAGAGTCAACATGAGACAGATCACGTCCTATAGAGTCAACATGAGACAGATCAGGTCCTTTAGAGTCCACATGAGACAGATCAGGTCCTATAGAGTCAACATGAGACAGATCAGGTCCTATAGAGTCAACATGAGACAGATCAGGTCCTATAGAGTCAACATGTCTCTGAGACAGATCAGGTCCTATAGAGTCAACATGTCTCTGAGACAGATCAGGTCCTATAAAGACAACATGAGACAGATCAGGTCCTATAGAGTCAACATGTCTCTGAGACAGATCAGGTCCTATAGATTCAACATGTCTCTGAGACAGATCAGGTCCTATAGAGTCAACATGAGACAGATCAGGTCCTATAGAGTCAACATGAGACAGATCAGGTCCTATAGGGTCAAAATGAGACAGATCAGGTCCTATAGAGTCAACATGAGACAGATCAGGTCCTATAAAGACAACATGAGACAGATCAGGTCCTATAGAGTCAACATGTCTCTGAGACTGATCAGGTCCTATAGAGTCAACATGAGACAGATCAGGTCCTATAGAGTCAACATGAGACAGATCAGGTCCTTCAGAGTCAACATGAGACAGATCAGGTCCTATAGAGTCAACATGAGACAGATCAGGTCCTATAGAGTCAACATGAGACAGACCAGGTCCTATATAGTCAACATGAGACAGATCAGGTCCTATAGGGTCAAAATGAGACTGATCAGGTCCTATAGAGTCAACATGAGACAGATCAGGTCCTATAGAGTCAACATGAGAGAGATCAGGTCCTATAGAGTCAACATGAGACAGATCAGGTCCTATAGAGTCAACATGTCTCTGAGACAGATCAGGTACTATAGAGTCAACATGTCTCTGAGACAGATAAGGTCCTATAGAGTCAACATGAGACAGATCAGGTCCTATAGAGTCAACATGAGACAGATCAGGTCCTATAGAGTCAACATGAGACAGATCAGGTCCTATAGAGTCAACATGTCTCTGAGACAGATCAGGTCCTATAGAGTCAACATGTCTCTGAGACAGATAAGGTCCTATAGAGTCAACATGAGACAGATCAGGTCATATAGAGTCAACATGAGACAGATCAGGTCCTATAGAGTCAACATGAGACAGATCAGGTCCTATAGATTCAACATGAGACAGATCAGGTCCTATAGAGTCAACATGAGACAGATCAGGTCCTATAGAGTCAACATGAGACAGATCAGGTCCTATAAAGACAACATGAGACAGATCAGGTCCTATAGAGTCAACATGTCTCTGAGACTGATCAGGTCCTATAGAGTCAACATGAGACAGATCAGGTCCTATAGAGTCAACATGAGACAGATCAGGTCCTATAGAGTCAACATGAGACAGATCAGGTCCTATAAAGACAACATGAGACAGATCAGGTCCTATAGAGTCAACATGTCTCTGAGAATGATCAGGTCCTATAGAGTCAACATGAGACAGATCAGGTCCTATAGAGTCAACATGAGACAGATCAGGTCCTTCAGAGTCAACATGAGACAGATCAGGTCCTATAGAGTCAACATGAGACAGACCAGGTCCTATATAGTCAACATGAGACAGATCAGGTCCTATAGGGTCAAAATGAGACTGATCAGGTCCTATAGAGTCAACATGAGACAGATCAGGTCCTATAGAGTCAACATGAGACAGATCAGGTCCTATAGAGTCAACATGAGACAGATCAGGTCCTATAGAGTCAACATGAGACAGATCAGGCCCTTATAGTCAACATGAGACAGATCAGGTCCTATAGAGTCAACATGAGACAGATCAGGTCCTATAGAGTCAACATGAGACAGATCAGGTCCTATAGAGTCAACATGAGACAGATCAGGTCCTATAGAGTCCACATGAGACAGATCAGGTCCTATAGAGTCAACATGTCTCTGAGACAGATCAGGTCCTATAGAGTCAACATGAGACAGATCAGGTCCTATATAGTCAACATGAGACAGATCAGGTCCTATAGAGTCAAAATGAGACAGATCAGGTCCTATAGAGTCAACATGAGACAGATCAGGTCCTATAGAGTCAACATGAGACAGATCAGGTCTTTCAGAGTCAACATGAGACAGATCAGGTCCTATAGAGTCAACATGAGACAGATCAGGTCCTATAGAGTCAACATGAGACAGATCAGGTCCTATAGAGTCAACATGAGACAGATCAGGTCCTATAGAGTCAACATGTCTCTGAGACAGATCAGTACCTATAAAGTCAACATGAGACAGATCAGGTCCTATAGAGTCAACATGTCTCTGAGACAGATCAGGTCCTATAGAGTCAACATGAGACAGATCAGGTCCTATAGAGTCAACATGAGACAGATCAGGTCCTATAGCGTCAACATGAGACAGATCAGGTCTTATAGAGTCAACATGAGACAGATCAGGTCCTATAGAGTCAACATGTCTCTGAGACAGATCAGGTCCTATAGAGTCAACATGAGACAGATCAGGTCCTATAGAGTCAACATGAGACAGATCAGGTCCTATAGAGTCAACATGTCTCTGAGACAGATCAGGTCCTATAAAGTCAACATGAGACAGATCAGGTCCTATAGAGTCAACATGTCTCTGAGACAGATCAGGTCCTATAGAGTCAACATGAGACAGATCAGGTCCTATAGAGTCAACATGAGACAGATCAGGTCCTATATAGTCAACATGAGACAGATCAGGTCCTATAGAGTCAACATGAGACAGATCAGGTCCTATAGAGTCAACATGAGACAGATCAGGTCCTATAGAGTCAACATGAGACAGATCAGGTCCTGTGGAGTCAACATGAGACAGATCAGGTCCTATAGAGTCAACATGAGACAGATCAGGTCCTATAGAGTAAACATGAGACAGATCAGGTCCTATAAAGTCAAGTTGAGACAGATCAGGTCCTATAGAGTCAACATGAGACAGATCAGGTCCTATAGAGTCAACATGAGACAGATCAGGTCCTATAGAGTCAACATGTCTCTGAGACAGATCAGGTCCTATAGAGTCAACATGAGACAGATCAGGTCCGATCGAGTCAACATGAGACAGATCAGGTCCTATAGAGTCTACATGAGACAGATCAGGTCCTATAGAGTCAACATGAGACAGATCAGGTCCTATAGAGTCAACATGAGACAGATCAGGTCCTATAGAGTCAACATGAGACAGATCAGGTCCTATAGAGTCAACATGAGACAGATCAGGTCCTATAGAGTCAACATGTCTCTGAGACAGATCAGGTCCTATAAAGTCAACATGAGACAGATCAGGTCCTATAGAGTCAACATGTCTCTGAGACAGATCAGGTCCTATAGAGTCAACATGAGACAGATCAGGTCCTATAGAGTCAACATGAGACAGATCAGGTCCTATATAGTCAACATGAGACAGATCAGGTCCTATAGAGTCAACATGAGACAGATCAGGTCCTATAGAGTCAACATGAGACAGATCAGGTCCTATAGAGTCAACATGAGACAGATCAGGTCCTATAGAGTCAACATGAGACAGATCAGGTCCTATAGAGTCAACATGAGACAGATCACGTCCTATAGAGTCAACATGAGACAGATCAGGTCCTTTAGAGTCCACATGAGACAGATCAGGTCCTATAGAGTCAACATGAGACAGATCAGGTCCTATAGAGTCAACATGAGACAGATCAGGTCCTATAGAGTCAACATGTCTCTGAGACAGATCAGGTCCTATAAAGTCAACATGAGACAGATCAGGTCCTATAGAGTCAACATGTCTCTGAGACAGATCAGGTCCTATAGAGTCAACATGAGACAGATCAGGTCCTATAGAGTCAACATGAGACAGATCAGGTCCTATATAGTCAACATGAGACAGATCAGGTCCTATAGAGTCAACATGAGACAGATCAGGTCCTATAGAGTAAACATGAGACAGATCAGGTCCTATAGAATCAACATGAGACAGATCAGGTCCTATAGAGTCAACATGAGACAGATCAGGTCCTATAGAGTCAACATGAGACAGATCAGGTCCTATAGAGTCAACATGAGACAGATCAGGCCCTTATAGTCAACATGAGACAGATCAGGTCCTATAGAGTCAACATGAGACAGATCAGGTCCTATAGAGTCAACATGAGACAGATCAGGTCCTATAGAGTCAACATGAGACAGATCAGGTCCTATAGAGTCCACATGAGACAGATCAGGTCCTATAGAGTCAACATGTCTCTGAGACAGATCAGGTCCTATAGAGTCAACATGAGACAGATCAGGTCCTATATAGTCAACATGAGACAGATCAGGTCCTATAGAGTCAAAATGAGACAGATCAGGTCCTATAGAGTCAACATGAGACAGATCAGGTCCTATAGAGTCAACATGAGACAGATCAGGTCTTTCAGAGTCAACATGAGACAGATCAGGTCCTATAGAGTCAACATGAGACAGATCAGGTCCTATAGAGTCAACATGAGACAGATCAGGTCCTATAGAGTCAACATGAGACAGATCAGGTCCTATAGAGTCAACATGTCTCTGAGACAGATCAGTACCTATAAAGTCAACATGAGACAGATCAGGTCCTATAGAGTCAACATGTCTCTGAGACAGATCAGGTCCTATAGAGTCAACATGAGACAGATCAGGTCCTATAGAGTCAACATGAGACAGATCAGGTCCTATAGCGTCAACATGAGACAGATCAGGTCTTATAGAGTCAACATGAGACAGATCAGGTCCTATAGAGTCAACATGTCTCTGAGACAGATCAGGTCCTATAGAGTCAACATGAGACAGATCAGGTCCTATAGAGTCAACATGAGACAGATCAGGTCCTATAGAGTCAACATGTCTCTGAGACAGATCAGGTCCTATAAAGTCAACATGAGACAGATCAGGTCCTATAGAGTCAACATGTCTCTGAGACAGATCAGGTCCTATAGAGTCAACATGAGACAGATCAGGTCCTATAGAGTCAACATGAGACAGATCAGGTCCTATATAGTCAACATGAGACAGATCAGGTCCTATAGAGTCAACATGAGACAGATCAGGTCCTATAGAGTCAACATGAGACAGATCAGGTCCTATAGAGTCAACATGAGACAGATCAGGTCCTGTGGAGTCAACATGAGACAGATCAGGTCCTATAGAGTCAACATGAGACAGATCAGGTCCTATAGAGTAAACATGAGACAGATCAGGTCCTATAAAGTCAAGTTGAGACAGATCAGGTCCTATAGAGTCAACATGAGACAGATCAGGTCCTATAGAGTCAACATGAGACAGATCAGGTCCTATAGAGTCAACATGAGACAGATCAGGTCCTATAGAGTCAACATGAGACAGATCAGGTCCTATAGAGTCAACATGAGACAGATCAGGTTCTATAGAATCAACATGAGACAGATCAGGTCCTATAGAGTCAACATGAGACAGATCAGGTCCTATAGAGTCAACATGAGACAGATCAGGTCCTATAGAGTCAACATGAGACAGATCAGGCCCTTATAGTCAACATGAGACAGATCAGGTCCTATAGAGTCAACATGAGACAGATCAGGTCCTATAGAGTCAACATGAGACAGATCAGGTCCTATAGAGTCAACATGAGACAGATCAGGTCCTATAGAGTCCACATGAGACAGATCAGGTCCTATAGAGTCAACATGTCTCTGAGACAGATCAGGTCCTATAGAGTCAACATGAGACAGATCAGGTCCTATATAGTCAACATGAGACAGATCAGGTCCTATAGAGTCAAAATGAGACAGATCAGGTCCTATAGAGTCAACATGAGACAGATCAGGTCCTATAGAGTCAACATGAGACAGATCAGGTCTTTCAGAGTCAACATGAGACAGATCAGGTCCTATAGAGTCAACATGAGACAGATCAGGTCCTATAGATTCAACATGAGACAGATCAGGTCCTATAGAGTCAACATGAGACAGATCAGGTCCTATAGAGTCAACATGTCTCTGAGACAGATCAGTACCTATAAAGTCAACATGAGACAGATCAGGTCCTATAGAGTCAACATGTCTCTGAGACAGATCAGGTCCTATAGAGTCAACATGAGACAGATCAGGTCCTATAGAGTCAACATGAGACAGATCAGGTCCTATAGCGTCAACATGAGACAGATCAGGTCTTATAGAGTCAACATGAGACAGATCAGGTCCTATAGAGTCAACATGTCTCTGAGACAGATCAGGTCTTATAGAGTCAACATGAGACAGATCAGGTCCTATAGAGTCAACATGAGACAGATCAGGTCCTATAGAGTCAACATGTCTCTGAGACAGATCAGGTCCTATAAAGTCAACATGAGACAGATCAGGTCCTATAGAGTCAACATGTCTCTGAGACAGATCAGGTCCTATAGAGTCAACATGAGACAGATCAGGTCCTATAGAGTCAACATGAGACAGATCAGGTCCTATATAGTCAACATGAGACAGATCAGGTCCTATAGAGTCAACATGAGACAGATCAGGTCCTATAGAGTCAACATGAGACAGATCAGGTCCTATAGAGTCAACATGAGACAGATCAGGTCCTGTGGAGTCAACATGAGACAGATCAGGTCCTATAGAGTCAACATGAGACAGATCAGGTCCTATAGAGTAAACATGAGACAGATCAGGTCCTATAAAGTCAAGTTGAGACAGATCAGGTCCTATAGAGTCAACATGAGACAGATCAGGTCCTATAGAGTCAACATGAGACAGATCAGGTCCTATAGAGTCAACATGAGACAGATCAGGTCCTATAGAGTCAACATGAGACAGATCAGGTCCTATAGAGTCAACATGAGACAGATCAGGTTCTATAGAGTCAACATGAGACAGATCAGGTCCTATAGAGTCAACATGAGACAGATCACGTCCTATAGAGTCAACATGAGACAGATCAGGTCCTATAGAGTCAACATGAGACAGATCAGGTCCTATAGAGTCAACATGTCTCTGAGACAGATCAGGTCCTATAGAGTCAACATGTCTCTGAGACAGATAAGGTCCTATAGAGTCAACATGAGACAGATCAGGTCATATAGAGTCAACATGAGACAGATCAGGTCCTATAGAGTCAACATGAGACAGATCAGGTCCTATAGAGTCAACATGAGACAGATCAGGTCCTATAGAGTCAACATGTCTCTGAGACAGATCAGGTACTATAGAGTCAACATGTCTCTGAGACAGATAAGGTCCTATAGAGTCAACATGAGACAGATCAGGTCCTATAGAGTCAACATGAGACAGATCAGGTCCTATAGAGTCAACATGAGACAGATCAGGTCCTATAGAGTCAACATGTCTCTGAGACAGATCAGGTCCTATAGAGTCAACATGAGACAGATCAGGTCCTATAGAGTCAACATGAGACAGATCAGGTCCTTCAGAGTCAACATGAGACAGATCAGGTCCTATAGAGTCAACATGAGACAGATCAGGTCCTATAGAGTCAACATGAGACAGATCAGGTCCTATAGAGTCAACATGTCTCTGAGACAGATCAGGTCCTATAGAGTCAACATGAGACAGATCAGGTCCTATCGAGTCAACATGAGACAGATCAGGTCCTATAGAGTCTACATGAGACAGATCAGGTCCTATAGAGTCAACATGAGACAGATCAGGTCCTATAGAGTCAACATGAGACAGATCAGGTCCTATAGAGTCAACATGAGACAGATCAGGTCCTATAGAGTCAACATGAGACAGATCAGGTCCTATAGAGTCAACATGAGACAGATCAGGTCCTATAGAGTCAACATGTCTCTGAGACAGATCAGGTCCTATAGAGTCAACATGAGACAGATCAGGTCCTATAGAGTCAACATGAGACAGATCAGGTCCTTCAGAGTCAACATGAGACAGATCAGGTCCTATAGAGTCAACATGAGACAGATCAGGTCCTATAGAGTCAACATGAGACAGATCAGGTCCTATAGAGTCAACATGTCTCTGAGACAGATCAGGTCCTATAGAGTCAACATGAGACAGATCAGGTCCTATCGAGTCAACATGAGACAGATCAGGTCCTATAGAGTCAACATGAGACAGATCAGGTCCTATAGAGTCAACATGAGACAGATCAGGTCCTATAGAGTCAACATGAGACAGATCAGGTCCTATAGAGTCAACATGAGACAGATCAGGTCCTATAGAGTCAACATGAGACAGATCAGGTCCTATAGAGTCAACATGTCTCTGAGACAGATCAGGTCCTATAAAGTCAACATGAGACAGATCAGGTCCTATAGAGTCAACATGAGACAGATCAGGTCCTATAGAGTCAACATGAGACAGATCAGGTCCTATAGAGTCAACATGAGACAGATCAGGTCCTATATAGTCAACATGAGACAGATCAGGTCCTATAGAGTCAACATGAGACAGATCAGGTCCTATAGAGTCAACATGAGACAGATCAGGTCCTATAGAGTCAACATGAGACAGATCAGGTCCTATAGAGTCAACATGAGACAGATCAGGTCCTATAGAGTCAACATGAGACAGATCAGGTCCTATAGAGTCAACATGAGACAGATCAGGTCCTTTAGAGTCCACATGAGACAGATCAGGTCCTATAGAGTCAACATGAGACAGATCAGGTCCTATAGAGTCAACATGAGACAGATCAGGTCCTATAGAGTCAACATGAGACAGATCAGGTCCTATAGAGTCAACATGTCTCTGAGACAGATCAGGTCCTATAAAGTCAACATGAGACAGATCAGGTCCTATAGAGTCAACATGTCTCTGAGACAGATCAGGTCCTATAGAGTCAACATGAGACAGATCAGGTCCTATAGAGTCAACATGAGACAGATCAGGTCCTATATAGTCAACATGAGACAGATCAGGTCCTATAGAGTCAACATGAGACAGATCAGGTCCTATAGAGTAAACATGAGACAGATCAGGTCCTATAGAATCAACATGAGACAGATCAGGTCCTATAGAGTCAACATGAGACAGATCAGGTCCTATAGAGTCAACATGAGACAGATCAGGTCCTATAGAGTCAACATGAGACAGATCAGGCCCTTATAGTCAACATGAGACAGATCAGGTCCTATAGAGTCAACATGAGACAGATCAGGTCCTATAGAGTCAACATGAGACAGATCAGGTCCTATAGAGTCAACATGAGACAGATCAGGTCCTATAGAGTCCACATGAGACAGATCAGGTCCTATAGAGTCAACATGTCTCTGAGACAGATCAGGTCCTATAGAGTCAACATGAGACAGATCAGGTCCTATATAGTCAACATGAGACAGATCAGGTCCTATAGAGTCAAAATGAGACAGATCAGGTCCTATAGAGTCAACATGAGACAGATCAGGTCCTATAGAGTCAACATGAGACAGATCAGGTCTTTCAGAGTCAACATGAGACAGATCAGGTCCTATAGAGTCAACATGAGACAGATCAGGTCCTATAGAGTCAACATGAGACAGATCAGGTCCTATAGAGTCAACATGAGACAGATCAGGTCCTATAGAGTCAACATGTCTCTGAGACAGATCAGTACCTATAAAGTCAACATGAGACAGATCAGGTCCTATAGAGTCAACATGTCTCTGAGACAGATCAGGTCCTATAGAGTCAACATGAGACAGATCAGGTCCTATAGAGTCAACATGAGACAGATCAGGTCCTATAGCGTCAACATGAGACAGATCAGGTCTTATAGAGTCAACATGAGACAGATCAGGTCCTATAGAGTCAACATGTCTCTGAGACAGATCAGGTCCTATAGAGTCAACATGAGACAGATCAGGTCCTATAGAGTCAACATGAGACAGATCAGGTCCTATAGAGTCAACATGTCTCTGAGACAGACCAGGTCCTATAAAGTCAACATGAGACAGATCAGGTCCTATAGAGTCAACATGTCTCTGAGACAGATCAGGTCCTATAGAGTCAACATGAGACAGATCAGGTCCTATAGAGTCAACATGAGACAGATCAGGTCCTATAGAGTCAACATGAGACAGATCAGGTCCTATAGAGTCAACATGAGACAGATCAGGTCCTATAGAGTCAACATGAGACAGATCAGGTCCTATAGAGTCAACATGAGACAGATCAGGTCCTGTGGAGTCAACATGAGACAGATCAGGTCCTATAGAGTCAACATGAGACAGATCAGGTCCTATAGAGTAAACATGAGACAGATCAGGTCCTATAAAGTCAAGTTGAGACAGATCAGGTCCTATAGAGTCAACATGAGACAGATCAGGTCCTATAGAGTCAACATGAGACAGATCAGGTCCTATAGAGTCAACATGAGACAGATCAGGTCCTATAGAGTCAACATGAGACAGATCAGGTCCTATAGAGTCAACATGAGACAGATCAGGTTCTATAGAGTCAACATGAGACAGATCAGGTCCTATAGAGTCAACATGAGACAGATCAGGTCCTATAGAGTCAACATGAGACAGATCAGGTCCTATAGAGTCAACATGAGACAGATCAGGTCCTATAGAGTCAACATGAGACAGATCAGGTCCTATAGAGTCAACATGAGACAGATCAGGTCCTATAGAGTCAACATGAGGCAGATCAGGTCCTATAAAGACAACATGAGACAGATCAGGTCCTATAGAGTCAAAATGAGACTGATCAGGTCCTATAGAGTCAACATGTCTCTGAGACAGATCAGGTCCTGTAGAGTCAACATGAGACAGATCAGGTCCTATAGAGTCAACATGTCTCTGAGACAGATCAGGTCCTATAGAGTCAACATGAGACAGATCAGGATCCTATAGAGTCAACATGTCTCTGAGACAGATCAGGTCCTATAGAGTCAACATGAGACAGATCAGGTCCTATAGAGTCAACATGAGACAGATCAGGTCCTATAGGGTCAAAATGAGACTGATCAGGTCCTATAGAGTCAACATGTCTCTGAGACAATTCAGGTCCTATAGAGTCAACATGTCTCTGAGACAATTCAGGTCCTATAGAGTCAACATGTCTCTGAGACAATTCAGGTCCTATAGAGTCAACATGAGACAGACCAGGTCCTATATAGTCAACATGAGACAGATCAGGTCCTATAGGGTCAAAATGAGACTGATCAGGTCCTATAGAGTCAACATGTCTTTGAGACAGATCAGGTCCTGTAGAGTCAACATGAGACAGATCAGGTCCTATAGAGTCAACATGTCTCTGAGACAGATCAGGTCCTATAGAGTCAACATGAGACAGATCAGGTCCTATAGAGTCAATATGAGACAGATCAGGTCCGATAGAGTCAACATGAGACAGATCAGGTCCTATAGAGTCAACATGAGACAGATCAGGTCCTATAGAGACAACATGAGACAGATCAGGTCCTATAGAGTCAACATGTCTCTGAGACAGATCAGGTCCTGTAGAGTCAACATGATACAGATCAGGTCCTATAGAGTCAACATGTCTCTGAGACAGATCAGGTCATATAGAGTCAACATGAGACAGATCAGGTCCTATAGAGTCAACATGAGACAGATCAGGTCCTATAGAGACAACATGAGACAGATCAGGTCCTATAGAGTCAACATGTCTCTGAGACAGATCAGGTCCTATAGAGTCAACATGAGACAGATCAGGTCCTATAGAGTCAACATGAGACAGATCAGGTCCTATAGAGTCAACATGTCTCTGAGACAGATCAGGTACTATAGAGTCAACATGTCTCTGAGACAGATCAGGTACTATAGAGTCAACATGTCTCTGAGACAGATAAGGTCCTATAGAGTCCACATGAGACAGATCAGGTCCTATAGAGTCAACATGAGACAGATCAGGTCCTATAGAGTCAACATGAGACAGATCAGGTCCTATAGAGTCAACATGAGACAGATCAGGTCCTATAGAGTCAACATGAGACAGATCAGGTCCTATAGAGTCAACATGAGACAGATCAGGTCCTATAGAGTCAACATGAGACAGATCAGGTCCTTCAGAGTCAACATGAGACAGATCAGGTCCTATAGAGTCAACATGAGACAGATCAGGTCCTATAGAGTCAACATGAGACAGATCAGGTCCTATAGAGTCAACATGTCTCTGAGACAGATCAGGTCCTATAGAGTCAACATGAGACAGATCAGGTCCTATAGAGTCAACATGAGACAGATCAGGTCCTATAGAGTCAACATGAGACAGATCAGGTCCTATAGAGTCAACATGAGACAGATCAGGTCCTATAGAGTCAACATGAGACAGATCAGGTCCTATAGAGTCAACATGAGACAGATCAGGTCCTATAGAGTCAACATGAGACAGATCAGGTCCTATAGAGTCAACATGAGACAGATCAGGTCCTATAGAGTCAACATGAGACAGATCACGTCCTATAGAGTCAACATGAGACAGATCAGGTCCTATAGAGTCAACATGAGACAGATCAGGTCCTATAGAGTCAACATGAGACAGATCAGGTCCTATAGAGTCAACATGAGACAGATCAGGTCCTATAGAGTCAACATGAGACAGATCAGGTCCTATAGAGTCAACATGAGACAGATCAGGTCCTATAGAGTCAACATGTCTCTGAGACAGATCAGGTCCTATAGAGTCAAATTGTCTCTGAGACAGATCAGGTCCTATAAAGACAACATGAGACAGATCAGGTCCTATAGAGTCAACATGTCTCTGAGACAGATCAGGTCCTATAAAGTCAACATGAGACAGATCAGGTCCTATAGAGTCAACATGTCTCTGAGACAGATCAGGTCCTATAGAGTCAACATGAGACAGATCAGGTCCTATAGAGTCAACATGAGACAGATCAGGTCCTATATAGTCAACATGAGACAGATCAGGTCCTATAGAGTCAACATGAGACAGATCAGGTCCTATAGAGTCAACATGAGACAGATCAGGTCCTATAGAGTCAACATGAGACAGATCAGGTCCTGTGGAGTCAACATGAGACAGATCAGGTCCTATAGAGTCAACATGAGACAGATCAGGTCCTATAGAGTAAACATGAGACAGATCAGGTCCTATAAAGTCAAGTTGAGACAGATCAGGTCCTATAGAGTCAACATGAGACAGATCAGGTCCTATAGAGTCAACATGAGACAGATCAGGTCCTATAGAGTCAACATGAGACAGATCAGGTCCTATAGAGTCAACATGAGACAGATCAGGTCCTATAGAGTCAACATGAGACAGATCAGGTCCTATAGAGTCAACATGAGACAGATCAGGTCCTATAGAGTCAACATGAGACAGATCAGGTCCTATAGAGTCAACATGAGACAGATCAGGTCCTATAGAGTCAACATGAGACAGATCAGGTCCTATAGAGTCAACATGAGACAGATCAGGTCCTATAGAGTCAACGTGAGACAGATCAGGTCCTATAGAGTCAACATGAGACAGATCAGGTCCTATAGAGTCAACATGAGGCAGATCAGGTCCTATAAAGACAACATGAGACAGATCAGGTCCTATAGAGTCAAAATGAGACTGATCAGGTCCTATAGAGTCAACATGTCTCTGAGACAGATCAGGTCCTGTAGAGTCAACATGAGACAGATCAGGTCCTATAGAGTCAACATGTCTCTGAGACAGATCAGGTCCTATAGAGTCAACATGAGACAGATCAGGATCCTATAGAGTCAACATGTCTCTGAGACAGATCAGGTCCTATAGAGTCAACATGAGACAGATCAGGTCCTATAGAGTCAACATGAGACAGATCAGGTCCTATAGAGTCAACATGAGACAGATCAGGTCCTATAGAGTCAACATGAGACAGATCAGGTCCTATAGAGTCAACATGAGACAGATCAGGTCCTATAGAGTCAACATGAGACAGATCAGGTCCTATAGAGTCAACATGAGACAGATCAGGTCCTATAGGGTCAAAATGAGACTGATCAGGTCCTATAGAGTCAACATGTCTCTGAGACAATTCAGGTCCTATAGAGTCAACATGTCTCTGAGACAATTCAGGTCCTATAGAGTCAACATGAGACAGACCAGGTCCTATATAGTCAACATGAGACAGATCAGGTCCTATAGGGTCAAAATGAGACTGATCAGGTCCTATAGAGTCAACATGTCTTTGAGACAGATCAGGTCCTGTAGAGTCAACATGAGACAGATCAGGTCCTATAGAGTCAACATGTCTCTGAGACAGATCAGGTCCTATAGAGTCAACATGAGACAGATCAGGTCCTATAGAGTCAATATGAGACAGATCAGGTCCGATAGAGTCAACATGAGACAGATCAGGTCCTATAGAGTCAACATGAGACAGATCAGGTCCTATAGAGACAACATGAGACAGATCAGGTCCTATAGAGTCAACATGTCTCTGAGACAGATCAGGTCCTGTAGAGTCAACATGATACAGATCAGGTCCTATAGAGTCAACATGTCTCTGAGACAGATCAGGTCATATAGAGTCAACATGAGACAGATCAGGTCCTATAGAGTCAACATGAGACAGATCAGGTCCTATAGAGACAACATGAGACAGATCAGGTCCTATAGAGTCAACATGTCTCTGAGACAGATCAGGTCCTATAGAGTCAACATGAGACAGATCAGGTCCTATAGAGTCAACATGAGACAGATCAGGTCCTATAGAGTCAACATGTCTCTGAGACAGATCAGGTACTATAGAGTCAACATGTCTCTGAGACAGATCAGGTACTATAGAGTCAACATGTCTCTGAGACAGATAAGGTCCTATAGAGTCCACATGAGACAGATCAGGTCCTATAGAGTCAACATGAGACAGATCAGGTCCTATAGAGTCAACATGAGACAGATCAGGTCCTATAGAGTCAACATGAGACAGATCAGGTCCTATAGAGTCAACATGAGACAGATCAGGTCCTATAGAGTCAACATGAGACAGATCAGGTCCTTCAGAGTCAACATGAGACAGATCAGGTCCTATAGAGTCAACATGAGACAGATCAGGTCCTATAGAGTCAACATGAGACAGATCAGGTCCTATAGAGTCAACATGTCTCTGAGACAGATCAGGTCCTATAGAGTCAACATGAGACAGATCAGGTCCTATAGAGTCAACATGAGACAGATCAGGTCCTATAGAGTCAACATGAGACAGATCAGGTCCTATAGAGTCAACATGTCTCTGAGACAGATCAGGTCCTATAAAGTCAACATGAGACAGATCAGGTCCTATAGAGTCAACATGTCTCTGAGACAGATCAGGTCCTATAGAGTCAACATGAGACAGATCAGGTCCTATAGAGTCAACATGAGACAGATCAGGTCCTATATAGTCAACATGAGACAGATCAGGTCCTATAGAGTCAACATGAGACAGATCAGGTCCTATAGAGTCAACATGAGACAGATCAGGTCCTATAGAGTCAACATGAGACAGATCAGGTCCTGTGGAGTCAACATGAGACAGATCAGGTCCTATAGAGTCAACATGAGACAGATCAGGTCCTATAGAGTCAACATGAGACAGATCAGGTCCTATAGAGTCAACATGAGACAGATCAGGTCCTGTGGAGTCAACATGAGACAGATCAGGTCCTATAGAGTCAACATGAGACAGATCAGGTCCTATAGAGTAAACATGAGACAGATCAGGTCCTATAAAGTCAAGTTGAGACAGATCAGGTCCTATAGAGTCAACATGAGACAGATCAGGTCCTATAGAGTCAACATGAGACAGATCAGGTCCTATAGAGTCAACATGAGACAGATCAGGTCCTATAGAGTCAACATGAGACAGATCAGGTCCTATAGAGTCAACATGAGACAGATCAGGTCCTATAGAGTCAACATGAGACAGATCAGGTCCTATAGAGTCAACATGAGACAGATCAGGTCCTATAGAGTCAACATGAGACAGATCAGGTCCTATAGAGTCAACATGAGACAGATCAGGTCCTATAGAGTCAACATGAGACAGATCAGGTCCTATAGATTCAACGTGAGACAGATCAGGTCCTATAGAGTCAACATGAGACAGATCAGGTCCTATAGAGTCAACATGAGGCAGATCAGGTCCTATAAAGACAACATGAGACAGATCAGGTCCTATAGAGTCAAAATGAGACTGATCAGGTCCTATAGAGTCAACATGTCTCTGAGACAGATCAGGTCCTGTAGAGTCAACATGAGACAGATCAGGTCCTATAGAGTCAACATGTCTCTGAGACAGATCAGGTCCTATAGAGTCAACATGAGACAGATCAGGATCCTATAGAGTCAACATGTCTCTGAGACAGATCAGGTCCTATAGAGTCAACATGAGACAGATCAGGTCCTATAGAGTCAACATGAGACAGATCAGGTCCTATAGAGTCAACATGAGACAGATCAGGTCCTATAGAGTCAACATGAGACAGATCAGGTCCTATAGAGTCAACATGAGACAGATCAGGTCCTATAGAGTCAACATGAGACAGATCAGGTCCTATAGAGTCAACATGAGACAGATCAGGTCCTATAGGGTCAAAATGAGACTGATCAGGTCCTATAGAGTCAACATGTCTCTGAGACAATTCAGGTCCTATAGAGTCAACATGTCTCTGAGACAATTCAGGTCCTATTGAGTCAACATGAGACAGACCAGGTCCTATATAGTCAACATGAGACAGATCAGGTCCTATAGGGTCAAAATGAGACTGATCAGGTCCTATAGAGTCAACATGTCTTTGAGACAGATCAGGTCCTGTAGAGTCAACATGAGACAGATCAGGTCCTATAGAGTCAACATGTCTCTGAGACAGATCAGGTCCTATAGAGTCAACATGAGACAGATCAGGTCCTATAGAGTCAATATGAGACAGATCAGGTCCGATAGAGTCAACATGAGACAGATCAGGTCCTATAGAGTCAACATGAGACAGATCAGGTCCTATAGAGACAACATGAGACAGATCAGGTCCTATAGAGTCAACATGTCTCTGAGACAGATCAGGTCCTGTAGAGTCAACATGATACAGATCAGGTCCTATAGAGTCAACATGTCTCTGAGACAGATCAGGTCATATAGAGTCAACATGAGACAGATCAGGTCCTATAGAGTCAACATGAGACAGATCAGGTCCTATAGAGACAACATGAGACAGATCAGGTCCTATAGAGTCAACATGTCTCTGAGACAGATCAGGTCCTATAGAGTCAACATGAGACAGATCAGGTCCTATAGAGTCAACATGAGACAGATCAGGTCCTATAGAGTCAACATGTCTCTGAGACAGATCAGGTACTATAGAGTCAACATGTCTCTGAGACAGATCAGGTACTATAGAGTCAACATGTCTCTGAGACAGATAAGGTCCTATAGAGTCCACATGAGACAGATCAGGTCCTATAGAGTCAACATGAGACAGATCAGGTCCTATAGAGTCAACATGAGACAGATCAGGTCCTATAGAGTCAACATGAGACAGATCAGGTCCTATAGAGTCAACATGAGACAGATCAGGTCCTATAGAGTCAACATGAGACAGATCAGGTCCTTCAGAGTCAACATGAGACAGATCAGGTCCTATAGAGTCAACATGAGACAGATCAGGTCCTATAGAGTCAACATGAGACAGATCAGGTCCTATAGAGTCAACATGTCTCTGAGACAGATCAGGTCCTATAGAGTCAACATGAGACAGATCAGGTCCTATAGAGTCAACATGAGACAGATCAGGTCCTATAGAGTCAACATGAGACAGATCAGGTCCTATAGAGTCAACATGAGACAGATCAGGTCCTATAGAGTCAACATGAGACAGATCAGGTCCTATAGAGTCAACATGAGACAGATCACGTCCTATAGAGTCAACATGAGACAGATCAGGTCCTATAGAGTCAACATGAGACAGATCAGGTCCTATAGAGTCAACATGAGACAGATCAGGTCCTATAGAGTCAACATGAGACAGATCAGGTCCTATAGAGTCAACATGAGACAGATCAGGTCCTATAGAGTCAACATGAGACAGATCAGGTCCTATAGAGTCAACATGTCTCTGAGACAGATCAGGTCCTATAAAGACAACATGAGACAGATCAGGTCCTATAGAGTCAACATGTCTCTGAGACAGATCAGGTCCTATAGAGTCAACATGTCTCTGAGACAGATAAGGTCCTATAGAGTCAACATGAGACAGATCAGGTCCTATAGAGTCAACATGAGACAGATCAGGTCCTATAGGGTCAAAATGAGACAGATCAGGTCCTATAGAGTCAACATGAGACAGATCAGGTCCTTCAGAGTCAACATGAGACATATCAGGTCCTATAGAGTCAACATGAGACAGATCAGGTCCTATAGAGTCAACATGAGACAGACCAGGTCCTATATAGTCAACATGAGACAGATCAGGTCCTATAGGGTCAAAATGAGACTGATCAGGTCCTATAGAGTCAACATGAGACAGATCAGGTCCTATAGAGTCAACATGAGAGAGATCAGGTCCTATAGAGTCAACATGAGACAGATCAGGTCCTATAGAGTCAACATGTCTCTGAGACAGATCAGGTACTATAGAGTCAACATGTCTCTGAGACAGATAAGGTCCTATAGAGTCAACATGAGACAGATCAGGTCCTATAGAGTCAACATGAGACAGATCAGGTCCTATAGAGTCAACATGAGACAGATCAGGTCCTATAGAGTCAACATGTCTCTGAGACAGATCAGGTCCTATAGAGTCAACATGTCTCTGAGACAGATAAGGTCCTATAGAGTCAACATGAGACAGATCAGGTCATATAGAGTCAACATGAGACAGATCAGGTCCTATAGAATCAACATGAGACAGATCAGGTCCTATAGAGTCAACATGTCTCTGAGACAGATCAGGTCCTATAGAGTCAACATGAGACAGATCAGGTCCTATAGAGTCAACATGAGACAGATCAGGTCCTATAGAGTCAACATGAGACAGATCAGGTCCTATAGAGTCAACATGAGACAGATCAGGTCCTATAGAGTCAACATGAGACAGATCAGGTCCTATAGAGTCAACATGAGACAGATCAGGTCCTATAGAGTCAACATGAGACAGATCAGGTCCTATAGAGTCAACATGAGACAGATCAGGTCCTATAGAGTCAACATGAGACAGATCAGGTCCTATAGAATCAACATGAGACAGATCAGGTCCTATAGAGTCAACATGAGACAGATCAGGTCCTTCAGAGTCAACATGAGACAGATCAGGTCCTATAGAGTCAACATGAGACAGATCAGGTCCTATAGAGTCAACATGTCTCTGAGACAGATCAGGTCCTATAGAGTCAACATGAGACAGATCAGGTCCTATAGAATCAACATGAGACAGATCAGGTCCTATAGAGTCAACATGTCTCTGAGACAGATCAGGTCCTATAGAGTCAACATGAGACAGATCAGGTCCTATAGAATCAACATGAGACAGATCACGTCCTATAGAGTCAACATGAGACAGATCAGGTCCTATAGAGTCAACATGAGACAGATCAGGTCCTATAGAGTCAACATGAGACAGATCAGGTCCTATAGAGTCAACATGTCTCTGAGACAGATCAGGTCCTATAGAGTCAACATGTCTCTGAGACAGATAAGGTCCTATAGAGTCAACATGAGACAGATCAGGTCATATAGAGTCAACATGAGACAGATCAGGTCCTATAGAGTCAACATGAGACAGATCAGGTCCTATAGAGTCAACATGAGACAGATCAGGTCCTATAGAGTCAACATGTCTCTGAGACAGATCAGGTACTATAGAGTCAACATGTCTCTGAGACAGATAAGGTCCTATAGAGTCAACATGAGACAGATCAGGTCCTATAGAGTCAACATGAGACAGATCAGGTCCTATAGAGTCAACATGAGACAGATCAGGTCCTATAGAGTCAACATGTCTCTGAGACAGATCAGGTCCTATAGAGTCAACATGAGACAGATCAGGTCCTATAGAGTCAACATGAGACAGATCAGGTCCTATAGAGTCAACATGAGACAGATCAGGTCCTATAGAGTCAACATGAGACAGATCAGGTCCTATAGAGTCAACATGAGACAGATCAGGTCCTATAGAGTCAACATGAGACAGATCAGGTCCTTTAGAGTCAACATGAGACAGATCAGGTCCTATAGAGTCAACATGAGACAGATCAGGTCCTATAGAGTCAACATGAGACAGATCATGTCCTATAGAGTCAACATGAGACAGATCAGGTCCTATAGAGTCAACATGAGACAGATCAGGTCCTATAGAGTCAACATGAGACAGATCAGGTCCTATAGAGTCAACATGAGACAGATCAGGTCCTATAGAGTCAACATGAGACAGATCAGGTCCTATAGAGTCAACATGAGACAGATCAGGTCCTATAGAGTCAACATGTCTCTGAGACAGATCAGGTCCTATAGAGTCAACATGTCTCTGAGACAGATCAGGTCCTATAAAGACAACTTGAGACAGATCAGGTCCTATAGAGTCAACATGTCTCTGAGACAGATCAGGTCCTATAGAGTCAACATGTCTCTGAGACAGATAAGGTCCTATAGAGTCAACATGAGACAGATCAGGTCCTATAGAGTCAACATGAGACAGATCAGGTCCTATAGGGTCAAAATGAGACAGATCAGGTCCTATAGAGTCAACATGAGACAGATCAGGTCCTATAAAGACAACATGAGACAGATCAGGTCCTATAGAGTCAACATGTCTCTGAGACAGATCAGGTCCTATAGAGTCAACATGAGACAGATCAGGTCCTATAGAGTCAACATGAGACAGATCAGGTCCTATAGGGTCAAAATGAGACAGATCAGGTCCTATAGAGTCAACATGAGACAGATCAGGTCCTATAGAGTCAACATGAGACAGATCAGGTCCTATAGAGTCAACATGAGACAGATCAGGTCCTATAGAGTCAACATGAGACAGATCAGGTCCTATAGAGTCAACATGTCTCTGAGACAGATCAGGTCCTATAGAGTCAACATGTCTCTGAGACAGATCAGGTCCTATAAAGACAACTTGAGACAGATCAGGTCCTATAGAGTCAACATGTCTCTGAGACAGATCAGGTCCTATAGAGTCAACATGTCTCTGAGACAGATAAGGTCCTATAGAGTCAACATGAGACAGATCAGGTCCTATAGAGTCAACATGAGACAGATCAGGTCCTTCAGAGTCAACATGAGACAGATCAGGTCCTATAGAGTCAACATGAGACAGATCAGGTCCTATAGAGTCAACATGAGACAGACCAGGTCCTATATAGTCAACATGAGACAGATCAGGTCCTATAGGGTCAAAATGAGACTGATCAGGTCCTATAGAGTCAACATGAGACAGATCAGGTCCTATAGAGTCAACATGAGAGAGATCAGGTCCTATAGAGTCAACATGAGACAGATCAGGTCCTATAGAGTCAACATGTCTCTGAGACAGATCAGGTACTATAGAGTCAACATGTCTCTGAGACAGATAAGGTCCTATAGAGTCAACATGAGACAGATCAGGTCCTATAGAGTCAACATGAGACAGATCAGGTCCTATAGAGTCAACATGAGACAGATCAGGTCCTATAGAGTCAACATGTCTCTGAGACAGATCAGGTCCTATAGAGTCAACATGTCTCTGAGACAGATAAGGTCCTATAGAGTCAACATGAGACAGATCAGGTCATATAGAGTCAACATGAGACAGATCAGGTCCTATAGAGTCAACATGAGACAGATCAGGTCCTATAGAGTCAACATGTCTCTGAGACAGATCAGGTCCTATAGAGTCAACATGAGACAGATCAGGTCCTATAGAGTCAACATGAGACAGATCAGGTCCTATAGAGTCAACATGAGACAGATCAGGTCCTATAGAGTCAACATGAGACAGATCAGGTCCTATAGAGTCAACATGAGACAGATCAGGTCCTATAGAGTCAACATGAGACAGATCAGGTCCTATAGAGTCAACATGAGACAGATCAGGTCCTATAGAGTCAACATGAGACAGATCAGGTCCTATAGAGTCAACATGAGACAGATCAGGTCCTATAGAGTCAACATGAGACAGATCAGGTCCTATAGAGTCAACATGAGACAGATCAGGTCCTATAGAATCAACATGAGACAGATCAGGTCCTATAGAGTCAACATGAGACAGATCAGGTCCTTCAGAGTCAACATGAGACAGATCAGGTCCTATAGAGTCAACATGAGACAGATCAGGTCCTATAGAGTCAACATGTCTCTGAGACAGATCAGGTCCTATAGAGTCAACATGAGACAGATCAGGTCCTATAGAATCAACATGAGACAGATCAGGTCCTATAGAGTCAACATGTCTCTGAGACAGATCAGGTCCTATAGAGTCAACATGAGACAGATCAGGTCCTATAGAATCAACATGAGACAGATCACGTCCTATAGAGTCAACATGAGACAGATCAGGTCCTATAGAGTCAACATGAGACAGATCAGGTCCTATAGAGTCAACATGAGACAGATCAGGTCCTATAGAGTCAACATGTCTCTGAGACAGATCAGGTCCTATAGAGTCAACATGTCTCTGAGACAGATAAGGTCCTATAGAGTCAACATGAGACAGATCAGGTCATATAGAGTCAACATGAGACAGATCAGGTCCTATAGAGTCAACATGAGACAGATCAGGTCCTATAGAGTCAACATGAGACAGATCAGGTCCTATAGAGTCAACATGTCTCTGAGACAGATCAGGTACTATAGAGTCAACATGTCTCTGAGACAGATAAGGTCCTATAGAGTCAACATGAGACAGATCAGGTCCTATAGAGTCAACATGAGACAGATCAGGTCCTATAGAGTCAACATGAGACAGATCAGGTCCTATAGAGTCAACATGTCTCTGAGACAGATCAGGTCCTATAGAGTCAACATGAGACAGATCAGGTCCTATAGAGTCAACATGAGACAGATCAGGTCCTTCAGAGTCAACATGAGACAGATCAGGTCCTATAGAGTCAACATGAGACAGATCAGGTCCTATAGAGTCAACATGAGACAGATCAGGTCCTATAGAGTCAACATGTCTCTGAGACAGATCAGGTCCTATAGAGTCAACATGAGACAGATCAGGTCCGATCGAGTCAACATGAGACAGATCAGGTCCTATAGAGTCAACATGAGACAGATCAGGTCCTATAGAGTCAACATGAGACAGATCAGGTCGTATAGAGTCAACATGAGACAGATCAGGTCCTATAGAGTCAACATGAGATAGATCAGGTCCTATAGAATCAACATGTCTCTGAGACAGATCAGGTCCTATAGAGTCAACATGAGACAGATCAGGTCCTATAGAGTCAACATGAGACAGATCAGGTCCTTTAGAGTCAACATGAGACAGATCAGGTCCTATAGAATCAACATGAGGCAGATCAGGTCCTATAGAGTCAACATGAGACAGATCAGGTCCTATAGAGTCAACATGTCTCTGAGACAGATCAGGTCCTATAGAGTCAACATGAGACAGATCAGGTCCTATAGAGTCAACATGAGACAGATCAGGTCCTATAGAGTCAACATGTCTCTGAGACAGATGAGGTCCTATAGAGTCAACATGAGACAGATCAGGTCCTATAGAGTCAACATGAGACAGATCAGGTCCGATAGAGTCAACATGAGACAGATCAGGTCCTATAGAGTCAACATGAGACAGATCAGGTCCTATAGAGTCAACATGAGACAGATCAGGTCCTATAGAGTCAACATGAGACAGATCAGGTCCTATAGAGTCAACATGAGACAGATCAGGTCCTATAGAATCAACATGAGGCAGATCAGGTCCTATAGAGTCAACATGAGACAGATCAGGTCCTATAGGGTCCACATGTCTCTGAGACAGATCAGGTCCTATAGAGTCAACATGAGACAGATCAGGTCCTATAGAGTCAACATGAGACAGATCAGGTCCTATAGAGTCAACATGAGACAGATCAGGTCCTATAGAATCAACATGAGGCAGATCAGGTCCTATAGAGTCAACATGAGACAGATCAGGTCCTATAGGGTCCACATGTCTCTGAGACTGATCAGGTCCTATATAGTCAACATGAGACAGATCAGGTCCTATAGAGTCAACATGAGACAGATCAGGTCCTATAGAGTCAACATGAGACAGATCAGGTCCTATAGAGTCAACACGAGACAGATCAGGTCCTATAGAGTCAACATGTCTCTGAGACAGATCAGGTCCTATAGAGTCAACATGAGACAGATCAGGTCCTATAGAGTCAACATGTCTCTGAGACAGATCAGGTCCTATAGAGTCAACATGAGACAGATCAGGTCCTATAGAGTCAACATGAGACAGATCAGGTCCTATAGAGTCAACATGTCTCTGAGACAGATCAGGTCCTATAGAGTCAACATGAGATAGATCAGGTCCTATAGAGTCAACATGATACAGATCAGGTCCTATAGAGTCAACATGAGACAGATCAGGTCCTATAGAGTCAACACGAGACAGATCAGGTCCTATAGAGTCAACATGTCTCTGAGACAGATCAGGTCCTATAGAGTCAACATGTCTCTGAGACAGATCAGGTCCTATAGAGTCAACATGAGACAGATCAGGTCCTATAGAATCAACACGAGACAGATCAGGTCCTATAGAGTCAACATGTCTCTGAGACAGATCAGGTCCTATAGAGTCAACATGAGATAGATCAGGTCCTATAGAGTCAACATGAGACAGATCAGGTCCTATAGAGTCAACATGAGACAGATCAGGTCCTATAGAGTCAACATGAGACAGATCAGGTCCTATAGAGTCAACATGAGACAGATCAGGTCCTATAGAGTCAACATGAGACAGATCAGGTCCTATAGAGTCAACATGAGACAGATCAGGTCCTATAGAGTCAACATGAGACAGATCAGGTCCTATAGAGTCAACATGAGACAGATCAGGTCCTATAGAGTCAACATGAGACAGATCAGGTCCTATAGAGTCAACATGAGACAGATCAGGTCCTATAGAGTCAACATGAGACAGATCATGTGTGTGTGTGTGTGTGTGTGTGTGTGTGTGTGTGTGTGTGTGTGTGTGTGTGTGGTAACATCTCTACATGTGTGTGTGTGTGTGGTAACACCTCTACGTGTGTGTGTGTGTGTGTGTGTGTGTGTGTGTGTGTGTGTGTGTGTGTGTGTGTGTGTGTGTGTGTGTGTGTGTGTGTGTGTGTGTGTGTGTGTGTGTGTGTGTGTGTGTGTGTGTGTGTGTGTGTGTGTGGTAACATCCCTACGTGTGTGAGTGTGTGGTAACATCTCTACGTGTGTTTGTCTGTGTCTGTGTCTGTGTCTGTGTGTGTGTGTGTTAACATCTCTACGTGTGTGTGTCTGTGTCTGTGTCCGTGTGTGTGTGTTAACATCTCTATGTGTCTGTGTCTGTGTGTGTGTGTGTTAACATCTCTACGTGTGTGTGTCTGTGTCTGTGTCTGTGTGTGTCTGTGTGTGTGTTAACATCTCTACGTGTCTGTGTGTGTGTGTGTTAACATCTCTACGTGTGTGTGTCTGTGTCTGTGTGTGTCTGTGTGTCTGTGTGTCTGTGTGTGTGTGTGTGTGTGTGTGTGTGTGTGTGTGTGTGTGTGTGTGTGTGTGTGTGTGTGTGTGTGTGTGTGTGTGTGTGTGTGTGTGTGTGTGTGTCTGTGTGTGTGTGTTAACATCTCTACGTGTCTGTGTGTGTGTTAACATCTCTACGTGTCTGTCTGTCTGTGTGTGTGTGTGTGTGTGTGTGTGTGTGTGTCTGGACGGATTTGAACCCAGGTTTCCTGCAGGCTTTTAGACTGTGTTAGTGCACTGAGCCAAGGCCCAGACATTAGCTTGGGGAGCGAACACGAGTCTTCAGGGCTGATGTCATGTCTGGTGGTTCCACAGGTGTCTATGAATATATATATAAATATTCTGTCCCTCTTGACTTCTGATGAGGAGATGAGATTCTACATTTATACACCAACCAAGTTTTTACAGACATCCAAATAGACTGGATAGGAATACATTACTGTGTGTGTGTGTGTGTGTGTGTGTGTGTGTGTGTGTGTGTGTGTGTGTGTGTGTGTGTGTGTGTGTGTGTGTGTGTGTGTGTGTGTGTGTGTGTGTGTGTCTGGCATCTCATTTACCGATCCTGACCTTCAAGGTTAATCATGTTTCACAAAGCAATCATCTTTCCACACACACACACACACACACACACACACACACACACACACACACACACACACACACACACACACACACACACACAGATGGCTTATGCCTAAATGAACACTGTCCACAGTAACAGGGCATCATCTATAGTAAACATCCATCCAGCCCTACTCCACTGAACAGGCCATTATAACCCAGACACCTGAGTGAACCCCCATCTCAACAGGTACAGCACAACGTCAGAAACCTGAGTGAACCCCCATCTCAACAGGTACAGCACAACGTCAGAAACCTGAGTGAACCCCCATCTCAACAGGTACAGCACAATGCCAGAAACCTGAGTGAACCCCCATCTCAACAGGTACAGCACAATGCCAGAAACCTGAGTGAACCCCCATCTCAACAGGTGCAGCACAATGTCAGAAACCTGAGTGAACCCCCATCTCAACAGGTACATTAGTGCAGCACTAATGAGTGAACCCCCATCTCAACAGGTACATTAGTGCAGCACTAATGAGTGAACCCCCATCTCAATATGTACATTAGTGCAGTACTAATGAGTGAACCCCCATCTCAACAGGTACATTAGTGCAGCACTAATGAGTGAACCCCCATCTCAACAGGTACATTAGTGCAGCACTAATGAGTGAACCCCCATCTCAACAGGTACATTAGTGCAGCACTAATGAGTGAACCCCCATCTCAACAGGTACATTAGTGCTGCACTAATGAGTGAACCCCCATCTCAATAGGTACATTAGTGCAGCACTAATGAGTGAACCCCCATCTCAACAGGTACATTAGTGCTGCACTAATGAGTGAACCCCCATCTCAATAGGTACATTAGTGCAGCACTAATGAGTGAACCCCCATCTCAACAGGTACATTAGTGCAGCACTAATGAGTGAACCCCCATCTCAATAGGTACATTAGAGCAGCACTAATGAGTGAACCCCCATCTCAACAGGTACATTAGTGCAGCACTAATGAGTGAACCCCCATCTCAATAGGTACATTAGAGCAGCACTAATGAGTGAACCCCCATCTCAACAGGTACATTAGAGCAGCACTAATGAGTGAACCCCCATCTCAACAGGTACATTAGTGCAGCACTAATGAGTGAACCCCCATCTCAACAGGTACATTAGTGCAGCACTAATGAGTGAACCCCCATCTCAATAGGTACATTAGTGCAGCACTAATGAGTGAACCCCCATCTCAACAGGTACATTAGTGCAGCACTAATGAGTGAACCCCCATCTCAATAGGTACATTAGTGCAGCACTAATGAGTGAACCCCATCTCAACAGGTACATTAGAGCAGCACTAATGAGTGAACCCCCATCTCAACAGGTACATTAGTGCAGCACTAATGAGTGAACCCCCATCTCAATAGGTACATTAGTGCAGCACTAATGAGTGAACCCCCATCTCAACAGGTACATTAGTGCAGCACTAATGAGTGAACCCCCATCTCAACAGGTACATTAGAGCAGCACTAATGAGTGAACCCCCATCTCAACAGGTACATTAGTGCTGCACTAATGAGTGAACCCCCATCTCAATAGGTACATTAGTGCAGCACTAATGAGTGAACCCCCATCTCAATAGGTACATTAGAGCAGCACTAATGAGTGAACCCCCATCTCAACAGGTACATTAGTGCTGCACTAATGAGTGAACCCCCATCTCAACAGGTACATTAGAGCAGCACTAATGAGTGAACCCCAATCTCAACAGGTACATTAGTGCAGCACTAATGAGTGAACCCCCATCTCAATAGGTACATTAGAGCAGCACTAATGAGTGAACCCCCATCTCAATAGGTACATTAGAGCAGCACTAATGAGTTTCCCCATCTCAACAGGTACATTAGTGCAGCACTAATGAGTGAACCCCCATCTCAACAGGTACATTAGTGCAGCACTAATGAGTGAACCCCCATCTCAACAGGTACATTAGTGCTGCACTAATGAGTGAACCCCCATCTCAATAGGTACATTAGTGCAGCACTAATGAGTGAACCCCCATCTCAATAGGTACATTAGAGCAGCACTAATGAGTGAACCCCCATCTCAACAGGTACATTAGTGCTGCACTAATGAGTGAACCCCCATCTCAACAGGTACATTAGAGCAGCACTAATGAGTGAACCCCAATCTCAACAGGTACATTAGTGCAGCACTAATGAGTGAACCCCCATCTCAATAGGTACATTAGAGCAGCACTAATGAGTGAACCCCCATCTCAATAGGTACATTAGAGCAGCACTAATGAGTTTCCCCATCTCAACAGGTACATTAGTGCAGCACTAATGAGTGAACCCCCATCTCAACAGGTACATTAGTGCAGCACTAATGAGTGAACCCCCATCTCAACAGGTACATTAGAGCAGCACTAATGAGTGAACCCCAATCTCAACAGGTACATTAGTGCAGCACTAATGAGTGAACCCCCATCTCAATAGGTACATTAGAGCAGCACTAATGAGTGAACCCCCATCTCAACAGGTACATTAGAGCAGCACTAATGAGTGAACCCCCATCTCAACAGGTACATTAGTGCAGCACTAATGAGTGAACCCCCATCTCAATAGGTACATTAGTGCAGCACTAATGAGTGAACCCCCATCTCAACAGGTACATTAGAGCAGCACTAATGAGTGAACCCCCATCTCAACAGGTACATTAGTGCAGCACTAATGAGTGAACCCCCATCTCAATAGGTACATTAGTGCAGCACTAATGAGTGAACCCCCATCTCAACAGGTACATTAGTGCAGCACTAATGAGTGAACCCCCATCTCAACAGGTACATTAGAGCAGCACTAATGAGTGAACCCCCATCTCAACAGGTACATTAGTGCTGCACTAATGAGTGAACCCCATCTCAACAGGTACATTAGTGCAGCACTAATGAGTGAACCCCCATCTCAATAGGTACATTAGAGCAGCACTAATGAGTGAACCCCCATCTCAACAGGTACATTAGTGCTGCACTAATGAGTGAACCCCCATCTCAACAGGTACATTAGAGCAGCACTAATGAGTGAACCCCAATCTCAACAGGTACATTAGTGCAGCACTAATGAGTGAACCCCATCTCAATAGGTACATTAGAGCAGCACTAATGAGTGAACCCCCATCTCAATAGGTACATTAGAGCAGCACTAATGAGTTTCCCCATCTCAACAGGTACATTAGTGCAGCACTAATGAGTGAACCCCCATCTCAACAGGTACATTAGTGCAGCACTAATGAGTGAACCCCATCTCAACAGGTACATTAGTGCAGCACTAATGAGTGAACCCCCATCTCAACAAGTACATTAGTGCAGCACTAATGAGTGAACCCCCATCTCAACAGGTACATTAGTGCAGTACTAATGAGTGAACCCCCATCTCAACAGGTACATTAGAGCAGCACTAATGAGTGAACCCCAATCTCAACAGGTACATTAGTGCAGCACTAATGAGTGAACCCCAATCTCAACAGGTACATTAGTGCAGCACTAATGAGTGAACCCCAATCTCAACAGGTACATTAGTGCAGCACTAATGAGTGAACCCCCATCTCAATAGGTACATTAGAGCAGCACTAATGAGTGAACCCCCATCTCAATAGGTACATTAGAGCAGCACTAATGAGTTTCCCCATCTCAACAGGTACATTAGTGCAGCACTAATGAGTGAACCCCCATCTCAACAGGTACATTAGTGCAGCACTAATGAGTGAACCCCCATCTCAACAGGTACATTAGTGCAGCACTAATGAGTGAACCCCCATCTCAACAAGTACATTAGTGCAGCACTAATGAGTGAACCCCCATCTCAACAGGTACATTAGAGCAGCACTAATGAGTGAACCCCCATCTCAATAGGTACATTAGTGCAGCACTAATGAGTGAACCCCCATCTCAATAGGTACATTAGTGCAGCACTAATGAGTGAACCCCCATCTCAATAGGTACATTAGTGCAGCACTAATGAGTGAACCCCCATCTCAACAGGTACATTAGTGCAGCACTAATGAGTGAACCCCCATCTCAATAGGTACATTAGGGCAGCACTAATGAGTGAACCCCCATCTCAACAGGTACATTAGTGCAGCACTAATGAGTGAACCCCCATCTCAACAGGTACATTAGTGCAGCACTAATGAGTGAACCCCCATCTCAATAGGTACATTAGTGCAGCACTAATGAGTGAACCCCCATCTCAACAGGTACATTAGTGCAGCACTAATGAGTGAACCCCCATCTCAATAGGTACATTAGTGCAGCACTAATGAGTGAACCCCCATCTCAACAGGTACATTAGTGCAGCACTAATGAGTGAACCCCCATCTCAACAGGTACATTAGTGCAGCACTAATGAGTGAACCCCCATCTCAACAAGTACATTAGTGCAGCACTAATGAGTGAACTCCCATCTCAATAGGTACATTAGTGCAGCACTGATGAGTGAACCCCCATCTCAAAAGGTACATTAGTGCAGCACTGATGAGTGAACCCCCATCTCAACAGGTACAGCACAATGTCAGAAACCTGAGTGAACCCCCATCTCAATAGGACATTAGTGCAGCACTGATGAGTGAACCCCCATCTCAACAGGTACAGCACAATGTCAGAAACCTGAGTGAACCCCCATCTCAATAGGTACATTAGTGCAGCACTAATGAGTGAACCCCCATCTCAACAGGTACATTAGTGCAGCACTGATGAGTGAACCCCCATCTCAACAGGTACATTAGTGCAGCACTGATCTCAGTTCGGTACCAGACTACCTGTGGTCAAAAGGGTAACACGAAAACACGAAATCAGCCGAGCCTGTCCTGGCCAAGTGTTCGACCTGAAGCGTCAGACCTTTTCTCTCATTGAACTACGTGATGCATATCTCACAGTCCCACTCCACCCAGACTGTCACAACCTGTTCTCTTTCTCTTACAAAAGGAACTCAGTACACTTACAATCGTCTTCCACTGGGATTTTGTGAAAGCCCTTCGATCTTCAACCGTGTCCTCCAGAACGACCTGAGAGATGTAGCATTCCCCAGGGGGAAGCAGTCTGGTTCAACATGTCGATGACCTTTTGATCTGTTCAACAACTCCAGAAACGTGCAAGATTGACCCCCTCCACCTGCTGAAGGAACTGGCAGTGAGGGGACACAACGTTTCAAAGGAGAAACTACAGCTGTGGAAACCCAACATCCTATTTATAGGAGATCTCACAACATCAGAAGACTCTGTCAAAAGAAAGAATCAAGACAATCCTTCACACACCAAGACCAGTGAGCATTTAAAGGCCTTATGTCATTTCTTGGGTGTACTGAGCTTCTTGGATGTCCTGTGTTGATTGTTGCTAAGAGACAGAGCTTCTTGGATGTCCTGTGTTGGTCGTTGCTAAGAGACAGAGCTTCTTGGATGTCCTGTGTTGGTCGTTGCTAAGAGACAGAGCTTCTTGGATGTCCTGTGTTGGTCGTTGCTAAGAGACAGAGCTTCTTGGATGTCCTGTGTTGGTTGTTGCTAAGAGACAGAGCTTCTTGGATGTCCTGTGTTCGTCATTGCTAAGAGACAGAGCTTCTTGGATGTCCTGTGTTGGTTGTTGCTAAGAGACAGAGCTCCTTGGATGTCCTGTGTTGGTTGTTGCTCAGAGACAGAGCTCCTTGGATGTCCTGTGTTGGTCGTTGCTAAGAGACAGAGCTTCTTGGATGTCCTGTGTTGGTCGTTGCTAAGAGACAGAGCTTCTTGGATGTTCTGTGTTGATTGTTGCTAAGAGACAGAGCTTCTTGGATGTCCTGTGTTGGTCGTTGCTAAGAGACAGAGCTTCTTGGATGTCCTGTGTTGGTCGTTGCTCAGAGACAGAGCTTCTTGGATGTCCTGTGTTGGTCGTTGCTAAGAGACAGAGCTTCTTGGATGTCCTGTGTTGGTTGTTGCTAAGAGACAGAGCTTCTTGGATGTCCTGTGTTCGTCGTTGCTAAGAGACAGAGCTTCTTGGATGTCCTGTGTTGGTTGTTGCTAAGAGACATAGCTTCTTGGATGTCCTGTGTTGGTTGTTGCTCAGAGACAGAGCTCCTTGGATGTCCTGTGTTGGTCGTTGCTAAGAGACAGAGCTTCTTGGATGTCCTGTGTTGGTCGTTGCTAAGAGACAGAGCTTCTTGGATGTCCTGTGTTGGTTGTTGCTCAGAGACAGAGCTTCTTGGATGTCCTGGGTTGGTTGTTGCTAAGAGACAGAGCTTCTTGGATGTCCTGTGTTGGTCGTTGCTAAGAGACAGAGCGTCTTGGATGTCCTGTGTTGGTTGTTGCTAAGAGACAGATCTTCTTGGATGTCCTGTGTTGGTTGTTGCTAAGAGACAGAGCTTCTTGGATGTCCTGTGTTGGTCGTTGCTCAGAGACAGAGCTTCTTGGGTGTCCTGTGTTGGTTGTTGCTCAGAGTTGTTTGTTTTGTTTGTTTGTTTTGTTGTTTGTTTTGTTGTCAAGTATTTTGTAACCACTACTTGTGAGCCAATAGGACTCAGTGTTTTAGATTATTGAAATTGTTCACTTTAAATTTGTATTATTCTGTTTCATTTGTTTCCAGGGGGGAAGGGGAAGGCACCTTGGGAGTGTTTAGGCAAGAGGCCTGCGGGCAGACATATACCCATAGTATATACACCGTCTAGACACACTAGGTAAGACCTGGGCGGACCACCCTCTCCATTCTGGTTAGCGCACCAGGTGGCGTTAAGGTTAGGTAAGTAGTGGGTAGGCAGGTAAGGTAGAAGAGGTTAGGTAAGTAGTGGGAAGGCAGGTAAGGTAGAAGAGGGTAGGTAAGTAGTGGGAAGGCAGGTAAGGTAGGTGAGGTTAGGTAAGTAGTGGGAAGGCAGGTAAGGTAGGAGCGGTCAGGTAAGGTAGGAGAGGTCAGGTAAGGTAGGAGAGGTCAGGTAAGGTAGGAGAGGTCAGGTAAGGTAGGAAAGGTCAGGTAAGGTAGGAGAGGGCAGGTTAAGGTAGGAGAGGTTAGGTTAGGTAAGGTAGGATAGGTCAGGTAAGGTAGGAGAGGGCAGGTAAGGTAGGGGAGGTCAGGTCAGGTAAGGTAGGAGCGGTCAGGTAAGGTAGGAGAGGGCAGGTAAGGTAGGAGAGGTCAGGTTAGGTAGGAGAGGTCAGGTAAGGTAGGGGAGGTCAGTTAAGGTAGGAGAGGTCAGGTAAGGTAGGAGAGGGTAGGTAAGTAGTGGGTAGGCAGGTAAGGTAGGAGAGGGTAGGTAAGGTAGGAGAGGGTAGGTTTGTTTGGGGAGGGGGCTATTTAACTTTAACTTTCTCTGCTTTGGTTCCCTTTTCCCCACCTTGCCATTTGAAGGAAATACATTCCCTGTTAACGGTCATATTCTCTGTCTCTGTCATCCTTACCTCCACCTACAGTCTGATTCCTCTATACCTCCACCTACAGTCTGATTCCTCTATACCTCCACCTACAGTCTGATTCCTCTATACCTCCACCTACAGTCTGATTCCTCTATACCTCCACCTACAGTCCCATACCTCTATACCTCCACCTACAGTCTGATTCATCTACACCTCCACCAAAAGTCTGATTCCTCTATACCTCCACTTACAGTCTGATTCATCTACACCTCCACCTAGAGTCTGATTCCTCTATACCTCCACCTACAGTCTGATTCCTCTACACCTCCACGTACAGTCTGATTCCTCTATACCTCCACCTACAGTCTGATTCCTCTATACCTCCACCTACAGTCTGATTCCTCTATACCTCCACCTACAGTCTGATTCATTCCCTGTTAATGGTAATGTTCTCTGCCTCTGTCATCCTTACCTCCACCTACAGTCCCATTCCTCTATACCTCCACCTACAGACTGATTCCTCTATACCTCCACCTACAGTCTGATTCCTCTATACCTCCACCTACAGTCTGATTCCTCTATACCTCCACCTACAGTCTGATTCCTCTTTACCTCCACCTACAGTCTGATTCCTCTATACCTCCACCTACAGTCTGATTCCTCTTTACCTCCACCTACAGTCCCATTCCTCTATACCTCCACCTACAGTCTGATTCCTCTATACCTCCACCTACAGTCTGATTCCTCTATACCTCCACCTACAGTCTGATTCCTCTATACCTCCACCTACAGTCTGATTCCTCTTTACCTCCACCTACAGTCTGATTCCTCTATACCTCCACCTACAGTCTGATTCCTCTATACCTCCACCTACAGTCTGATTCCTCTATACCTCCACCTACAGTCTGATTTATCTATACCTCCACCTACAGTCTGATTCATCTATACCTCCACCTACAGTCCCATACCTCTATACCTCCACCTACAGTCTGATTTATCTATACCTCCACCTACAGTCCCATACCTCTATACCTCCACCTACAGTCTGATTCCTCTATTCCTCCACCTACAGTCCCATTCCTCTATACCTCCACCTACAGTCTGATTCCTCTATACCTCCACCTACAGTCTGATTCCTCTTTACCTCCACCTACAGTCTGATTCATCTATACCTCCACCTACAGTCTGATTCCTCTATACCTCCACCTACAGTCTGATTCCTCTATACCTCCACCTACAGTCCCATACCTCTATACCTACACCTACAGTCTGATTCATCTATACCTCCACCTACAGTCCCATACCTCTATACCTCCACCTACAGTCTGATTCCTCTATACCTCCACCTACAGTCTGATTCCTCTATACCTCCACCTACAGTCTGATTCCTCTTTACCTCCACCTACAGTCTGATTCATCTATACCTCCACCTACAGTCTGATTCCTCTATACCTCCACCTACAGTCTGATTCCTCTATACCTCCACCTACAGTCTGATTCCTCTATACCTCCACCTACAGTCAGATTCCTCTATACCTCCACCTACAGTCCCATACCTCTATACCTCCACCTACAGTCTGATTTATCTATACCTCCACCTACAGTCTGATTCCTCTATACCTCCACCTACAGTCCCATACCTCTATACCTCCACCTACAGTCTGATTTATCTATACCTCCACCTACAGTCTGATTCATCTATACCTCCACCTACAGTCTGATTCCTCTATACCTCCACCTACAGACTGATTCCTCTATACCTCCACCTACAGTCCCATTCCTCTATACCTCCACCTACAGTCTGATTCCTCTATACCTCCACCTACAGTCTGATTCCTCTATACCTCCACCTACAGTCTGATTCCTCTATACCTCCACCTACAGTCTGATTCCTCTATACCTCCACCTACAGTCTGATTCCTCTATACCTCCACCTACAGTCTGATTCCTCTATACCTCCACCTACAGACTGATTCCTCTATACCTCCACCTACAGTCCCATTCCTCTATACCTCCACCTACAGTCCCATACCTCTATACCTCCACCTACAGTCTGATTCCTCTATACCTCCACCTACAGTCCCATACCTCTATACCTCCACCTACAGTCTGATTCCTCTATACCTCCACCTACAGTCTGATTCCTCTATACCTCCACCTACAGTCCCATTCCTCTATACCTCCACCTACAGTCCCATTCCTCTATACCTCCACCTACAGTCTGATTCCTCTATACCTCCACCTACAGTCTGAATCCTCTATACCTCCACCTACAGTCACATACCTCTATACCTCCACCTACAGTCTGATTCCTCTATACCTCCACCTACAGTCCCATACCTCTATACCTCCACCTACAGTCCCATTCCTCTATACCTCCACCTACAGTCTGATTCCTCTATACCTCCACCTACAGTCTGATTCCTCTATACCTCCACCTACAGTCTGATTCCTCTTTATCTCCAGCTACAGTCTGATTCCTATATACCTCCACCTACAGTCTGATTCCTCTATACCTCCACCTACAGTCCCATTCCTCTATACCTCCACCTACAGTCTGATTCCTCTATACCTCCACCTACAGTCTGATTCCTCTATACCTCCACCTACAGTCTGATTCCTCTATACCTCCACCTACAGTCTGATTCCTCTATACCTCCACCTACAGTCTGATTCCTCTATACCTCCACCTACAGTCTGATTCCTCTATACCTCCACCTACAGACTGATTCCTCTATACCTCCACCTACAGTCTGATTACTCTATACCTCCACCTACAGTCTGATTCCTCTATACCTCCACCTACAGTCTGATTCCTCTATACCTCCACCTACAGTCTGATTCCTCTATACCTCCACCTACAGTCTGATTTCTCTATACCTCCACCTACAGTCCGATTCCTCTATACCTCCACCTACAGTCTGATTCCTCTATACCTCCACCTACAGTCTGATTCCTCTATACCTCCACCTACAGTCCCATTCCTCTATACCTCCACCTACAGTCTGATTCCTCTATACCTCCACCTACAGTCTGATTCCTCTATACCTCCACCTACAGTCTGATTCCTCTATACCTCCACCTACAGTCCCATTCCTCTATACCTCCACCTACAGTCTGATTCCTCTATACCTCCACCTACAGTCTGATTCCTCTATACCTCCACCTACAGTCTGATTCCTCTATACCTCCACCTACAGTCCCATACCTCTATACCTCCACCTACAGTCTGATTCCTCTATACCTCCACCTACAGTCTGATTCCTCTATACTTCCACCTACAGTCTGATTCCTCTATACCTCCACCTACAGTCTGATTCCTCTATACCTCCACCTACAGTCTGATTCCTCTATACCTCCACCTACAGTCTGATTCCTCTATACCTCCACCTACAGTCTGATTCCTCTATACCTCCACCTACAGACTGATTCCTCTATACCTCCACCTACAGTCTGATTCCTCTATACCTCCACCTACAGTCTGATTCCTCTATACCTCCACCTACAGTCTGATTCCTCTATACCTCCACCTACAGTCTGATTCCTCTATACCTCCACCTACAGTCCCATACCTCTATACCTCCACCTCTATACCTCCACCTACAGTCTGATTCATTCCCTGTTAACGGTCATGTTCTCTGCCTCTGTCGTCCTTACCTCCACCTACAGTCTGATTCCTCTATACCTCCACCTACAGTCCCATTCCTCTATACCTCCACCTACAGTCTGATTCCTCTATACCTCCACCTACAGTCTGATTCCTCTATACCTCCACCTACAGTCTGATTCCTCTATACCTCCACCTACAGTCTGATTCCTCTATACCTCCACCTACAGTCTGATTCCTCTATACCTCCACCTACAGTCTGATTCCTCTATACCTCCACCTACAGTCTGATTCCTCTATACCTCCACCTACAGTCCCATTCCTCTATACCTCCACCTACAGTCTGATTCCTCTATACCTCCACCTACAGTCTGATTCCTCTATACCTCCACCTACAGTCTGATTCCTCTATATCTCCACCTACAGTCTGATTCCTCTATACCTCCACCTACAGTCCCATTCCTCTATACCTCCACCTACAGTCTGATTCCTCTATACCTCCACCTACAGTCTGATTCCTCTATACCTCCACCTACAGTCTGATTCATCCTTACCTCCACCTACAGTCCCATTCCTCTATACCTCCACCTACAGTCCCATTCCTCTATACCTCCACCTACAGTCCCATTCCTCTATACCTCCACCTACAGTCCCATTCCTCTATACCTCCACCTACAGTCCCATTCCTCTATACCTCCACCTACAGTCCCATTCCTCTATACCTCCACCTACAGTCTGATTCCTCTATACCTCCACCTACAGTCCCATTCCTCTATACCTCCACCTACAGTCTGATTCCTCTATACCTCCACCTACAGTCTGATTCCTATATACCTCCACCTACAGTCTGATTCCTCTATACCTCCACCTACAGTCCCATACCTCTATACCTCCACCTACAGTCTGATTCCTCTATACCTCCACCTACAGTCTGATTCCTCTATACCTCCACCTACAGTCTGATTCCTCTATACCTCCACCTACAGTCCCATACCTCTATACCTCCACCTACAGTCTGATTCCTCTATACCTCCACCTACAGTCTGATTCCTCTATACCTCCACCTACAGTCTGATTCCTCTATACCTCCACCTACAGTCTGATTCCTCTATACCTCCACCTACAGTCTGATTCCTCTATACCTCCACCTACAGTCTGATTCCTCTATACCTCCACCTACAGTCCCATTCCTCTATACCTCCACCTACAGTCTGATTCCTCTATACCTCCACCTACAGTCTGATTCCTCTATACCTCCACCTACAGTCTGATTCCTCTATACCTCCACCTACAGTCCCATTCCTCTATACCTCCACCTACAGTCTGATTCCTCTATACCTCCACCTACAGTCTGATTCCTCTATACCTCCACCTACAGTCTGATTCCTCTATACCTCCACCTACAGTCCCATACCTCTATACCTCCACCTACAGTCTGATTCCTCTATACCTCCACCTACAGTCCCATTCCTCTATACCTCCACCTACAGTCTGATTCCTCTATACTTCCACCTACAGTCTGATTCCTCTATACCTCCACCTACAGTCTGATTCCTCTATACCTCCGCCTACAGTCTGATTCCTCTATACCTCCACCTACAGTCTGATTCCTCTATACCTCCACCTACAGTCTGATTCCTCTATACCTCCACCTACAGACTGATTCCTCTATACCTCCACCTACAGTCTGATTCCTCTATACCTCCACCTACAGTCTGATTCCTCTATACCTCCACCTACAGTCTGATTCCTCTATACCTCCACCTACAGTCTGATTCCTCTATACCTCCACCTACAGTCTGATTCCTCTATACCTCCACCTACAGTCCCATTCCTCTATACCTCCACCTACAGTCTGATTCCTCTATACCTCCACCTACAGTCTGATTCCTCTATACCTCCACCTACAGTCTGATTCCTCTATACCTCCACCTACAGTCCCATTCCTCTATACCTCCACCTACAGTCTGATTCCTCTATACCTCCACCTACAGTCTGATTCCTATATACCTCCACCTACAGTCTGATTCCTCTATACCTCCACCTACAGTCCCATACCTCTATACCTCCACCTACAGTCTGATTCCTCTATACCTCCACCTACAGTCTGATTCCTCTATACCTCCACCTACAGTCTGATTCCTCTATACCTCCACCTACAGTCTGATTCCTCTATACCTCCACCTACAGTCTGATTCCTCTATACCTCCACCTACAGTCTGATTCCTCTATACCTCCACCTACAGTCTGATTCCTCTAAATCTCCACCTACAGACTGATTCCTCTATACCTCCACCTACAGTCTGATTCCTCTATACCTCCACCTACAGTCTGATTCCTCTATACCTCCACCTACAGTCTGATTCCTCTATACCTCCACCTACAGTCCCATACCTCTATACCTCCACCTCTATACCTCCACCTACAGTCTGATTCATTCCCTGTTAACGGTCATGTTCTCTGCCTCTGTCGTCCTTACCTCCACCTACAGTCACATACCTCTATACCTCCACCTCTATACCTCCACCTACAGTCTGATTCCTCTATACCACCACCTACAGTCTGATTCATTCCCTGTTAACGGTCATATTCTCTGCCTCTGTCGTCCTTACTCCACCTACAGTCTGATTCATCCTTACCTCCACCTACAGTCCCATTCCTCTATACCTCCACCTACAGTCCCATTCCTCTATACCTCCACCTACAGTCCCATTCCTCTATACCTCCACCTACAGTCCCATTCCTCTATACCTCCACCTACAGTCCCATTCCTCTATACCTCCACCTACAGTCCCATTCCTCTATACCTCCACCTACAGTCCCATTCCTCTATACCTCCACCTACAGTCACATACCTCTTTCACTCCACAGGGGGAGATGAGTGTAGCAGGGTGTTGCGTTCCCTCCTCCAAGAAGCGTAACAAGCGCTAACTATACCATGTAGGAGGGGAAGAGAGGGGAAGGGAGGGGAGGGGAGGGGAGGGGAAGAGAGGGGAAGGCAGGGGAAGAGAGGGGAAGGGAGGGGAGGGGAAGAGAAGGGAGGGGAAGGGAGGGGAAGAGAGGGGAAGGCAGGGGAAGAGAGGGGAAGGGAGGGAGGGGAAGAGAGGGGAAGGCAGGGGAAGAGAGGGGAAGGGAGGGGAGGGGAAGGGAGGGGGAGGGGAAGAGAGGGGAAGGGAGGGGAGGGGAGGGGAGGGGAAGAGAGGGGAAGGCAGGGGAAGAGAGGGGAAGGCAGGGGAGGGGAAGAGAGGGGAAGGCAGGGGAAGAGAGGGGAAGGGAGGGGAGGGGAAGGGAGGGAGGGGAAGGGGGGAAGGGAGGGGAGGGGAGGGGAGGAAGAGGGGAAGGCAGGGGAAGAGACGGGGAAGGGAGGGGAGGGGAAGGGAGGAGAGGGGAAGGCAGGGGAAGAGAGGGGAAGGGAGGGGAGGGGAAGGGAGGGAGGGGAAGAGAGGGGAAGGGAGGGGAGGGGAGGGGAAGAGAGGGGAAGGCAGGGGAAGAGAGGGGAAGGGAGGGGAGGGGAAGAGAGGGGAAGGCAGGGGAAGAGAGGTTAAGGGAGGGGAGGGGAAGGGAGGGGAGGGGAAGAGAGGGGAAGAGAGGGGAAGTGAAGGGAGGGGAAGAGAGGGGAAGAGAGGGGAAGAGAGGGGAGTAACCATCTACTCGGACTCAGCATACACAACAGTTCAATGTTTTATACAGGTGTGGGGTATGGAAGAGTGGAGCTTTTACTCCTATTCGGAAAACACAAAGGACTGGTGTTATCACAGCTATGACGTTACCATCTCAACTGGTGTTATCACAGCTATGACGTTACCATCTCAACTGGTGTTATCACAGCTATGACGTTACCATCTCAACTGGTGTTATCACAGCTATGACGTTACCATCTCAACTGGTGTTATCACAGCTATGACGTTACCATCTCAACTGGTGTTATCACAGCTATGACGTTACCATCTCAACTGGTGTTATCACAGCTATGACGTTACCATCTCAACTGGTGTTATCACAGCTATGACGTTACCATCTCAACTGGCAATAGTTAAAAGTAACTGCACATACTGGGGGTGATTTTTGGGGCTGATGAAACTGCTAGATGAGCTGCTGACATGTGTTATACTCTACGTTTTCTGCAACTGTTTCGACGCCTACTGACTATCAGCAGTCTGACCATCAGCACTCAGCAGTCTGACTATCAGCAGTCTGACTATCAGCAGTCTGACCATCAGCACTCTGACTATCAGCAGTCTGACTATCAGCAGTCTGACCATCAGCAGTCTGACCATCAGACATCAGCAGTCTGACTATCAGCAGTCTGACTATCAGCAGTCTGACCATCAGCACTCAGCAGTCTGACTATCAGCAGTCTGACCATCAGCACTCAACAGTCTGACTATCAGCAGTCTGACTATCAGCAGTCTGACTATCAGCAGTCTGACTATCAGCAGTCTGACTATCAGCAGTCTCAGCAGTCTGACTATCAGCAGTCTGACTATCAGCAGTCTGACTATCAGCAGTCTGACTATCAGCAGTCTCAGCAGTCTGACTATCAGCAGTCTCAGCAGTCTGACTATCAGCAGTCTGACTATCAGCAGTCTGACTATCAGCAGTCTCAGCAGTCTGACTATCAGCAGTCTGACTATCAGCAGTCTGACTATCAGCAGTCTGACTATCAGCAGTCTGACTATCAGCAGTCTGACTATCAGCAGTCTGACTATCAGCAGTCTGACTATCAGCACTCAGCAGTCTGACTATCAGCAGTCTGACTATCAGCAGTCTGACTATCAGCAGTCTCAGCAGTCTGACTATCAGCAGTCTCAGCAGTCTGACTATCAGCAGTCTCAGCAGTCTGACTATCAGCAGTCTGACTATCAGCAGTATCAGCAGTCTGACTATCAGCAGTCTGACTATCAGCAGTATCAGCAGTCTGACTATCAGCAGTCTGACTATCAGCAGTCTCAGCAGTCTGACTATCAGCAGTCTGACTATCAGCAGTCTCAGCAGTCTGACTATCAGCAGTCTGACTATCAGCAGTATCAGCAGTCTGACTATCAGCAGTCTGACTATCAGCAGTATCAGCAGTCTGACTATCAGCAGTCTGACTATCAGCAGTATCAGCAGTCTGACTATCAGCAGTCTCAGCAGTCTGACTATCAGCAGTCTCAGCAGTCTGACTATCAGCAGTCTGACTATCAGCAGTCTCAGCAGTCTGACTATCAGCAGTCTGACTATCAGCAGTATCAGCAGTCTGACTATCAGCAGTCTCAGCAGTCTCAGCAGTCTGACTATCAGCAGTCTGACTATCAGCAGTCTCAGCAGTCTGACTATCAGCAGTCTGACTATCAGCAGTCTGACTATCAGCAGTCTCAGCAGTCTGACTATCAGCAGTCTGACTATCAGCAGTATCAGCAGTCTGACTATCAGCAGTCTCAGCAGTCTGACTATCAGCAGTCTGACTATCAGCAGTATCAGCAGTCTGACTATCAGCAGTCTGACTATCAGCAGTATCAGCAGTCTGACTATCAGCAGTCTCAGCAGTCTGACTATCAGCAGTCTGACTATCAGCAGTATCAGCAGTCTGACTATCAGCAGTCTGACTATTAGCAGTATCAGCAGTCTGACTATCAGCAGTCTCAGCAGTCTGACTATCAGCAGTCTGACTATCAGCAGTCTCAGCAGTCTGACTATCAGCAGTATCAGCAGTCTGACTATCAGCAGTATCAGCAGTCTGACTATCAGCAGTCTGACTATCAGCAGTCTCAGCAGTCTGACTATCAGCAGTCTGACTATCAGCAGTCTCAGCAGTCTGACTATCAGCAGTCTGACTATCAGCAGTATCAGCAGTCTGACTATCAGCAGTCTCAGCAGTCTGACTATCAGCAGTCTGACTATCAGCAGTATCAGCAGTCTGACTATCAGCAGTCTGACTATTAGCAGTATCAGCAGTCTGACTATCAGCAGTCTCAGCAGTCTGACTATCAGCAGTCTGACTATCAGCAGTCTCAGCAGTCTGACTATCAGCAGTATCAGCAGTCTGACTATCAGCAGTATCAGCAGTCTGACTATCAGCAGTCTGACTATCAGCAGTCTCAGCAGTCTGACTATCAGCAGTCTGACTATCAGCAGTATCAGCAGTCTGACTATCAGCAGTCTGACTATCAGCAGTATCAGCAGTCTGACTATCAGCAGTCTGACTATCAGCAGTCTCAGCAGTCTGACTATCAGCAGTCTCAGCAGTCTGACTATCAGCAGTCTGACTATCAGCAGTCTCAGCAGTCTGACTATCAGCAGTCTGACTATCAGCAGTATCAGCAGTCTGACTATCAGCAGTATCAGCAGTCTGACTATCAGCAGTCTGACTATCAGCAGTCTCAGCAGCCTGACTATCAGCAGTCTCAGCAGTCTGACTATCAGCAGTCTGACTATCAGCAGTATCAGCAGTCTGACTATCAGCAGTATCAGCAGTCTGACTATCAGCAGTCTCAGCAGTCTGACTATCAGCAGTCTCAGCAGTCTGACTATCAGCAGTATCAGCAGTCTGACTATCAGCAGTCTGACTATCAGCAGTCTCAGCAGCCTGACTATCAGCAGTATCAGCAGTCTGACTATCAGCAGTCTGACTATCAGCAGTCTCAGCAGTCTGACTATCAGCAGTATCAGCAGTCTGACTATCAGCAGTCTGACTATAAGCAGTCTCAGCAGTCTGACTATCAGCAGTATCAGCAGTCTGACTATCAGCAGTATCAGCAGTCTGACTATCAGCAGTCTGACATCAGCAGTCTGACTATCAGCAGTATCAGCAGTCTGACTATCAGCAGTCTGACTATCAGCAGTCTCAGCAGCCTGACTATCAGCAGTATCAGCAGTCTGACTATCAGCAGTCTCAGCAGTCTGACTATCAGCAGTCTGACTATCAGCAGTCTGACTCAGCAGTCTGACTATCAGCAGTCTCAGCAGCCTGACTATCAGCAGTCTCAGCAGTCTGACTATCAGCAGTCTGACTATCAGCAGTATCAGCAGTCTGACTATCAGCAGTCTCAGCAGTCTGACTATCAGCAGTCTGACTATCAGCAGTCTCAGCAGTCTGACTATCAGCAGTCTCAGCAGTCTGACTATCAGCAGTCTGACTATCAGCAGTATCAGCAGTCTGACTATCAGCAGTCTGACTATCAGCAGTCTCAGCAGCCTGACTATCAGCAGTCTCAGCAGTCTGATTATCAGCAGTCTGACTATCAGCAGTATCAGCAGCCTGACTATCAGCAGTCTCAGCAGTCTGACTATCAGCAGTCTCAGCAGTCTGACTATCAGCAGTCTCAGCAGTCTGACTATCAGCAGTCTGACTATCAGCAGTATCAGCAGTCTGACTATCCGCAGTCTGACTATCAGCAGTATCAGCAGTCTGACTATCAGCAGTCTGACTATCAGCAGTCTCAGAGTCTGATCAGCAGTCTGACTATCAGCAGTCTCAGCAGTCTGACTATCAGCAGTCTGACTATCAGCAGTATCAGCAGTCTGACTATCAGCAGTCTGACTATCAGCAGTATCAGCAGTCTGACTATCAGCAGTCTGACTATCAGCAGTATCAGCAGTCTGACTATCAGCAGTCTCAGCAGTCTGACTATCAGCAGTCTCAGCAGTCTGACTATCAGCAGTCTGACTATCAGCAGTCTCAGCAGTCTGACTATCAGCAGTCTGACTATCAGCAGTATCAGCAGTCTGACTATCAGCAGTCTCAGCAGTCTCAGCAGTCTGACTATCAGCAGTCTGACTATCAGCAGTCTCAGCAGTCTGACTATCAGCAGTCTGACTATCAGCAGTCTCAGCAGTCTGACTATCAGCAGTCTGACTATCAGCAGTATCAGCAGTCTGACTATCAGCAGTCTCAGCAGTCTGACTATCAGCAGTCTGACTATCAGCAGTATCAGCAGTCTGACTATCAGCAGTCTGACTATCAGCAGTATCAGCAGTCTGACTATCAGCAGTCTCAGCAGTCTGACTATCAGCAGTCTGACTATCAGCAGTATCAGCAGTCTGACTATCAGCAGTCTGACTATCAGCAGTCTCAGCAGTCTGACTATCAGCAGTATCAGCAGTCTGACTATCAGCAGTATCAGCAGTCTGACTATCAGCAGTCTGACTATCAGCAGTCTCAGCAGTCTGACTATCAGCAGTCTGACTATCAGCAGTATCAGCAGTCTGACTATCAGCAGTCTGACTATCAGCAGTATCAGCAGTCTGACTATCAGCAGTCTGACTATCAGCAGTCTCAGCAGTCTGACTATCAGCAGTCTCAGCAGTCTGACTATCAGCAGTCTGACTATCAGCAGTCTCAGCAGTCTGACTATCAGCAGTCTGACTATCAGCAGTATCAGCAGTCTGACTATCAGCAGTATCAGCAGTCTGACTATCAGCAGTCTGACTATCAGCAGTCTCAGCAGCCTGACTATCAGCAGTCTCAGCAGTCTGACTATCAGCAGTCTGACTATCAGCAGTATCAGCAGTCTGACTATCAGCAGTATCAGCAGTCTGACTATCAGCAGTCTCAGCAGTCTGACTATCAGCAGTCTCAGCAGTCTGACTATCAGCAGTATCAGCAGTCTGACTATCAGCAGTCTGACTATCAGCAGTCTCAGCAGCCTGACTATCAGCAGTATCAGCAGTCTGACTATCAGCAGTCTGACTATCAGCAGTCTCAGCAGTCTGACTATCAGCAGTATCAGCAGTCTGACTATCAGCAGTCTGACTATCAGCAGTCTCAGCAGTCTGACTATCAGCAGTATCAGCAGTCTGACTATCAGCAGTATCAGCAGTCTGACTATCAGCAGTCTCAGCAGTCTGACTATCAGCAGTATCAGCAGTCTGACTATCAGCAGTCTGACTATCAGCAGTCTCAGCAGCCTGACTATCAGCAGTCTCAGCAGTCTGACTATCAGCAGTCTGACTATCAGCAGTATCAGCAGTCTGACTATCAGCAGTATCAGCAGTCTGACTATCAGCAGTCTCAGCAGTCTGACTATCAGCAGTCTGACTATCAGCAGTCTGACTATCAGCAGTCTGACTATCAGCAGTATCAGCAGCCTGACTATCAGCAGTCTCAGCAGTCTGACTATCAGCAGTCTGACTATCAGCAGTATCAGCAGTCTGACTATCAGCAGTCTCAGCAGTCTGACTATCAGCAGTCTGACTATCAGCAGTCTCAGCAGTCTGACTATCAGCAGTCTCAGCAGTCTGACTATCAGCAGTCTGACTATCAGCAGTATCAGCAGTCTGACTATCAGCAGTCTGACTATCAGCAGTCTCAGCAGCCTGACTATCAGCAGTCTCAGCAGTCTGATTATCAGCAGTCTGACTATCAGCAGTATCAGCAGCCTGACTATCAGCAGTCTCAGCAGTCTGACTATCAGCAGTCTGACTATCAGCAGTATCAGCAGTCTGACTATCAGCAGTATCAGCAGTCTGACTATCAGCAGTCTCAGCAGTCTGACTATAAGCAGACTCAGCAGTCTGACTATCAGCAGTCTCAGCAGTCTGACTATCAGCAGTATCAGCAGTCTGACTATCAGCAGTATCAGCAGTCTGACTATCAGCAGTATCAGCAGTCTGACTATCAGCAGTCTGACTATCAGCAGTATCAGCAGTCTGACTCTCAGCAGTCTGACTATCAGCAGTATCAGCAGTCTGACTATCAGCAGTCTGACTATCAGCAGTATCAGCAGTCTGACTATCAGCAGTCTGACTATCAGCAGTCTCAGCAGTCTGACTATCAGCAGTCTGACTATCAGCAGTCTGACTATCAGCAGTCTGACTATCAGCAGTATCAGCAGCCTGACTATCAGCAGTCTCAGCAGTCTGACTATCAGCAGTCTGACTATCAGCAGTATCAGCAGTCTGACTATCAGCAGTCTCAGCAGTCTGACTATCAGCAGTCTGACTATCAGCAGTCTGACTATCAGCAGTCTGACTATCAGCAGTATCAGCAGCCTGACTATCAGCAGTCTCAGCAGTCTGACTATCAGCAGTCTGACTATCAGCAGTATCAGCAGTCTGACTATCAGCAGTCTCAGCAGTCTGACTATCAGCAGTCTGACTATCAGCAGTCTCAGCAGTCTGACTATCAGCAGTCTCAGCAGTCTGACTATCAGCAGTCTGACTATCAGCAGTCTCAGCAGTCTGACTATCAGCAGTCTGACTATCAGCAGTCTCAGCAGTCTGACTATCAGCAGTCTCAGCAGTCTGACTATCAGCAGTATCAGCAGTCTGACTATCAGCAGTCTGACTATCAGCAGTATCAGCAGTCTGACTATCAGCAGTCTGACTATCAGCAGTCTCAGCAGTCTGACTATCAGCAGTTTGACTATCAGCAGTCTCAGCAGTCTGACTATCAGCAGTATCAGCAGTCTGACTATCAGCAGTCTCAGCAGTCTGACTATCAGCAGTATCAGCAGTCTGACTATCAGCAGTCTGACTATCAGCAGTCTCAGCAGTCTGACTATCAGCAGTCTCAGCAGTCTGACTATCAGCAGTATCAGCAGTATCAGCAGTCGTCGGATGACGTTGTTTCACGTTGTGGTTACAGGTTGCTGCATCAAAGACCCTGTACCTGGAGACAGGAACTCACGGGTATCTGGAGGCAGGAACTCATGGGTATCTGGAGACAGGAACTCACGGGTATCTGGAGACAGGAACTCACGGGTATCTGGAGGCAGGAACTCACGGGTATCTGGAGACAGGAACTCACGGGTACCTGGAGACAGGAACTCACGGGTATCTGGAGACAGGAACTCATGGGTATATCTGGAGGCAGGAACTCACGGGTACCTGGAGACAGGAACTCACGGGTATCTGGAGACAGGAACTCACGGGTATCTGGAGACAGGAACTCACGGGTATCTGGAGACAGGAACTCACGGGTATCTGGAGACAGGAACTCACGGGTATCTGTAGACAGGAACTCACGGGTATCTGTAGACAGGAACTCATGGGTATCTGGAGACAGGAACTCACGGGTATCTGGAGGCAGGAAATCACGGGTATCTGGAGACAGGAACTCACGGGTACCTGGAGACAGGAAATCACGGGTATCTGTAGACAGGAACTCACGGGTATCTGGAGGCAGGAACTCACGGGTATCTGGAGGCAGGAACTCACGGGTATCTCGAGACAGGAACTCACGGGTATCTGGAGGCAGGAACTCACGGGTATCTGGAGGCAGGAACTCACGGGTATCTGGAGACAGGAACTCACGGGTATCTGGAGACAGGAACTCACGGGGAGGCCGTGTCTTCTCTCATTTTTTCGTCTACTCTCATTTCCTGTTTGCCGAGTGGCTCGTGGTCCGGCTCACTTGTCAAGGGGGGATATGATAGAGGCTATTTCCTATAATTGGTTTTGTCAAAATTTTGATTCAGCATGTCAAGCAGTTCATTATTTTAAATGCGCAACTTGCATGCATAATATAGCTGAAGGAACACCTCTAAAACCTGGTACTTTCCCTACCCCCTAGGGGGCCGTATGTTCACCTAAGTCATTGATTTGGCAGAGAGAAAGGAACTTAAGAGGTACTGTCTAATTGATAGATTCACCAGATGGGGGGAGGCATTTCCCCCTTCACAACATATAACAACATAATCATAATATATTCAATATATTCATTACCACAATATAATCATGACCACAATATAATCACAATCACAATATAACAATATAATTATAACCACAATATAATCATAACCACAATATAATTATAACCACAATATAACAATATAATCATAACCACAATATAACAATATAATTATAACCACAATATAACAATATAATTATAACCACAATATAATTATAACCACAATATAACAACATAATCATAACCACAATATAACAATATAATTATAACCACAATATAACAATATAATTATAACCACAATATAACAATATAATCATAACCACAATATAATTATAACCACAATATAACAATATAATCATAACCACAATATAACAATATAATTATAACCACAATATAATTATAACCACAATATAACAATATAATTATAACCACAATATAACAATATAATTATAACCACAATATAATTATAACCACAATATAACAATATAATTATAACCACAATATAACAATATAATTATAACCACAATATAATTATAACCACAACATAACAATATAATCATAACCACAATATAACAATATCAACATAACCACAATATAACAATATAATTATAACCACAATATAACAATATAATCATAACCACAATATAATTATAACCACAATATAACAATATAATCATAACCACAATATAACAATATAATTATAACCACAATATAACAATATAATTATAACCACAATATAATCATTATCACAATATAACAATATAATCATAACCACAATATAATCATAATCACAATATAACAATATAATTATAACCACAATATAACAATATAATTATAACAACAATATAATTATAACCACAATATGACAATATAATCATAACCACAATATAATCATAATCACAATATAAAAATATAATCATAACTACAATATAATCATAACTACAATATAATCATAATCACAATATAACAATATAATCATAACCACAATATAATCAAAACCACAATATAATCATAACATTAATATAACAATATAATTACAACCACAATTTAACAATATAATTATAACCACAATTTAACAATATAATTATAACCACAATATAACAATATAATTATAACCACAATATAATCATAACCACAATATAATCATAACCACAATATAATTATAACCACAATATAATTATAACCACAATATAATCATAACCACAATATAACAATGTAATTATAACCACAATATAACAATATAATCATAACCACAATATAATTATAACCACAATAATATCATACCCACAATATAATTATAGCCACAATATAACAATGTAAGTATAACCACAATATAACGATGTAATTATAACCACAATATAATTATAACCACAATATAATTATAACCACAATATAACAATGTAATTATAACCACAATATAACAATGGAATTTTAACCACAATATAAGAATATCATCATAACCACAATATAACAATATAATTATAACCAGAATATAATCTTAAACACAATATAATCTTAACCACAATATAATCATAACCAAAATATAACAATATACTTATAACCACAATATATGCTAACCTACAAAGCATTGCATGGGCTTGCTCCTACCTATCTCTCTGATTTGGTCCTGCCGTACATACCTACACGTACGCTACGGTCACAAGACGCAGGCCTCCTAATTGTCCCTAGAATTTCTAAGCAAACAGCTGGAGGCAGGGCTTTCTCCTATAGAGCTCCATTTTTATGGAACGGTCTGCCTACCCATGTCAGAGACGCAAACTCGGTCTCAACCTTTAAGTCTTTACTGAAGACTCATCTCTTCAGTGGGTCATATGATTGAGTGTAGTCTGGCCCAGGAGTGGGAAGGTGAACGGAAAGGCTCTGGAGCAACGAACCACCCTTGCTGTCTCTGCCTGGCCGGTTCCCCTCTTTCCACTGGGATTCTCTGCCTCTAACCCTATTAGAGGGGCTGAGTCACTGGCTTGCTGGGGCTCTCTCATGCCGTCCCTGGAGGGGGTGCGTCACCTGAGTGGGTTGATTCACTGATGTGGTCATCCTGTCTGGGTTGGCGCCCCCTTGGGTTGTGCCGTGGCGGAGATCTTTGCGGGCTATACTCAGCTTTGTCTCAGGATGGTAAGTTGGTGGTTGAAGATATCCCTCCAGTGGTGTGGGGGCTGTGCTTTGGCAAAGTGGGTGGGGTTATATCCTTCCTGTTTGGCCCTGTCCGGGGTGTCCTCGGGTGGGGCCACAGTGTCTCCTGACCCCTCCTGTCTCAGCCTCCAGTATTTATGCTGCAGTAGTTTATGTGTCGGGGGCTGGGGTCAGTTTGTTATATCTGGAGTACTTCTCCTGTCCAATTCGGTGTCCTGTGTGAATCTAAGTGTGCGTTCTCTAATTCTCTCCTTCTCTCTCTCGGAGGACCTGAGCCCTAGGACCATCCCCCAGGACTACCTGACATGATGACTCCTTGCTGTCCCCAGTCCACCTGGCCGTGCTGCTGCTCCAGTTTCAACTGACCTGAGCCCTAGGACCATGCCCCAGGACTACTTGACATGATGACTCCTTGCTGTCCCCAGTCCACCTGGCCGTGCTGCTGCTCCAGTTTCAACTGTTCTGCCTTATTATTATTCGACCATGCTGGTCATTTATGAACATTTGAACATCTTGGCCATGTTCTGTTATAATCTCTACCCGGCACAGCCAGAAGAGGACTGGCCACCCCACATAGCCTGGTTCCTCTCTAGGTTTCTTCCTAGGTTTTGGCTTTTCTAGGGAGTTTTTCCTAGCCACCGTGCTTCTACACCTGCATTGCTTGCTGTTTGGGGTTTTAGGCTGGGTTTCTGTACAGCACTTTGAGATATCAGCTGATGTACGAAGGGCTATATAAATAAATTTGATTTGATTTTGATTTGATATAACAATATAATTATAACCACAATATAACAATGTAATTATAAACACAATATAACAATATAATTATAACCACAATATGACAATGTAATTATAAACACAATATAATCATAATCACAATATAACAATATAATTATAACCACAATATAACAATATAATCATAACCACAATATAATCAAAACCACAATATAATCATAACAAAAATATAACAATATAATTATAACCACAATTTAACAATATAATTATAACCACAATTTAACAATATAATTATAACCACAATATAACAATATAATTATAACCACAATATAACAATGTAATTATAACCACAATATAACAATATAATTATAACCACAATATGACAATGTAATTATAAACACAATATAAACATAATCACAATATAACAATATAATCATAACCACAATATAATCAAAACCACAATATAATCATAACAACAATATAACAATATAATTATAACCACAATTTAACAATATAATTATAACCACAATTTAACAATATAATTATAACCACAATATAATTATAACCACAATATAACAATATAATCATAACCACAATATAATTATAACCACAATATAATCATAACCACAATATATTCATAACCACAATATAATTATAACCACAATAGAACAATGTAATTATAACCACAATATAATCATAACCACAATATAACAATGTAATTATAACCACAATATAACAATATAATCATAACCACAATATAATTATAGCCACAATATAATGATGTAATTATAACCACAATATAATTATAACCACAATATAATTATAACCACAATATAACAATGTAATTATAACCACAATATAACAATGGAATTTTAACCACAATATAACAATATCATCATAACCACAATATAACAATATAATTATAACCAGAATATAATCTTAAACACAATATAATCTTAACCACAATATAATCATAACCAAAATATAACAATATAATTATAACCACAATATAACAATATAATTATAACCACAATATAATCATAACCACAATATAGCAATATAAGTATAACCACAATATAACAATGTAATTATAATCACAATATAATCATAACCACAATATAACAATATAATTATAACCACAATATAACAATATAATCATAACCACAATATAATTATAGCCACAATATAACGATGTAATTATAACCACAATATAACAATATAATTATAACCAGAATATAATAATAACCACAATATAACAATATCATTATAACCACAATATAACAATGTAATTATAAACACAATAAAACCTTAATCACAATATAACAATATAATTATAACCACAATATAAAAATATAATTATAACCACAATATAATCAAAACCACAATATAACAATATAATTATAACCACAATATAACAATATAATTATAACCACAATATAACAATGTAATTATAACCACAATATAATTATAACCACAATATAACAATATAATCATAACCACAATTTAACAATGTAATTATAATCACAATATAACAATATAATTATAACCACAATATAACAATATAATTATAACCACAATATAACAGTATAATCATAACCACAATATAATTATAACCACAATATAACAATGTAATTATAACCACAATTTAACAATATAATTATAACCACAATATAACAATATAATTATAATCACAATATAACAATATAATTATAACCACAAAATAACAGTATTAATCATAACCACAATATAATTATAACCACAATATAACAATGTAATTATAACCACAATTTAACAATATAATTATAACTACAATATAATCATAACCACAATATAACAGTATAATCATAACCACAATATAATTAAAACCACAATATAACAACGTAAGGGAATTCACCCCCGTAGTGGACAAAAATGAATGGCAAATTATTGGCATAGGACAAACCATGTACACATTGGTCAATACCACCCAAATCGGCGTTGATTCATGCAAAGTTTACTTCAAATGCCATATGGCTATTGCCAGTTGTAACACTTCAAAAATCCAACAGGTGGCGTGTGCGCTCCAAGTCAACATCCAAAATCCAAATTTAAAAAAAATGGATTTTTTGTCAAAAACTTATCACCCCTTAAAAAAGTGCTTTCTGGACCGTTTTTCGAAATTCTTTCGCTTTTTTTGTCAATTACACATGTGAAAGAACTGTATGAATATACTTTTGTCCAATTTTATTAACATTATTTTTTTATTTTTTTTACTTGCGCATTATTGCATATGTTTTGTCCATCTGCAATATGATTTCATAGGAAGTCAGAAGTCAAAAGTCAATAATTGCAAAATTTCATAAAAAACTTCACACACCCCTAAAAAAGTGCTTTCTGGACCGTTTTTCGAAATTTTTTCGAATTTTGTGCAGTTACACACGTATAAGAACTGTATCAACATACTTTAGTCATATTTTATTATCATGTTTTTTTTTTTTTTTACTTGTGCATAAGGCATATGTTTTGTGGGGGCCAAATGTCATAAGAAATTTGACATGCTCAAAAATGCAAAATTGACTGGCCTGATGAACTCGGGATGGCCGGGCAGTGATTGTTGTTCCTTTCAATCACTCGTGGTGTTGATTTCATCATGTCCATTTGTTTATGTTTTCTCACTTTTGCAAAGTCACTGTGCATTTGCAATATGGTTAACTGGGCATTCACCATCACCAATTTGTCATGCTATAAAAATCATGCAGGAATGCCAAATTGACTGGCCCGATGAACTCGGGATGGTTGGGCAGTGATTCTGGTACCTCTCCATCGCTCGTTTGGGTTGATTTCAGAATGTCACTTTTGGTGATGGTACCTCACTGTTAAAACATATTGCAAATGTTGTCTCACTTTTGCAAAGTCACTGTGCATTTGCCATATGGTTAACTGGGCAGTCACCATCACCAATTTGTCATGCTATAAAAATCATGCAGGAATGCCAAATTGACTGGCCCGATGAACTCGCGATGGTTGGGCAGTGATTCTGGTACCTCTCCATCGCTTGTTTGGGTTGATTTCAGAATGTCGCTTTTGGTGATGGTACCTCACTGTTAAAACATATTGCAAATGTTTTCTCACTTTTGCAAAGTCACTGAAAATTTGTGCAGGAATGCCAAATTGACTGGCCCGATGAACTCGGGATGGCTTGGCAGTGATTCTGGTACCTCTCCATCGCTCATTAGGGTTGATTCCAGAATGTCCATTTGGTGATTTTTCTCACTCTTTCAAAGTCACTGTGCATTTGCCATATGGTTAACTGGGCATTCACCATCACCAATTTGTCATGCTATAAAAATCATGCACGAATGCCAAATTGACTGGCCCGATGAAGTCGGGATGGCTTTGCAGTGATTCTGGTACCTCTCCATCGCTTGTTTGGGTTGATTTCAGAATGTCGCTTTTGGTGATGGTACCTCACTGTTAAAACATATTGCAAATGTTGTCTCACTTTTGCAAAGTCACTGTGCATTTGCCATATGGTTAACTGGGCAGTCACCATCACCAATTTGTCATGCTATAAAAATCATGCAGGAATGCCAAATTGACTGGCCCGATGAACTCGGGATGGCTGGGCAGTGATTCTGGTACCTCTCCATCGCTCGTTTGGGTTGATTTCAGAATGTCACTTTTGGTGATGGTACCTCACCGCTTAAACATATTGCAAATGGACAAGTGTCACCTGCAAGTCACTGTCCATCAGTCAATTTGATATCATTCAAAGCTAACTATTGGAGGCACTGTCAGTCTCTACGCACCCCAATAATACGTCCCTCCATCCAAGTTGTGTATCTGTGTGATTTATTTTTCCTTTGAATTTTTATGGGAAAAATGACTGATTTACAGTTCATGGGGGTTGCCTAATCATATATATGAAGTTTTGGAAAGATCTGATTTTTTTAACCCCTCCAAACAGCACATGAGACACCAATTATGGCACTTCCGGTTGGCACAGGAAGCTGTAACTCAATATACATCCTCATTGGGGTATTCCATTACAGAATCCTGAGTTTTAAGTCTTTACCATGAAAACTGACTGATTTACACAGGGTTGAATGTACTATGTCTATCAAACTGCAGGCAGGTTATGGGTATACACTTTTAGGGCGATTTTAACCACTTCCGGTTGGTCCAGGAAGCTTAGAATCGACACAGGTAGACCTTATAGTGGCCTGATGGACTGGTACCAAAGACAGGTTCATACAGCATTCATAACCCATATAGACTCCAGGTTGTATTTAGTGGAGCAGCCAATGTATTCCTATGGGGAGAGAAGTCAATGAACACTGTTTTTATGTAAACACCTTCTTTTGACTGTGAAGGGTTAATGTCACACGGTCAAGGTTAGGCTTGGACAGATCAGGAGGACCTTAGGAACATTCCTGTGGTTGAATTGTCTTTCTAAACCTAACGGTTCCGCCGCTGTCACCCAAAATCAAATGACGTACTGGTGCAGGCTTCATATTGGGCCTATTTTTCTCATGGTCGCTGCGCTCAGACCGAGCGAGCTACGGTCAAGCGGGGCGCCTCGTTGGACTCGGCACAGTCTGGACACTATGGTGATGCCATTGTTTGTGTTGATTTCAGAATGTCCATTTGGCAATGTTTTCTCACTCTTTCAAAGTCACTGTGCATTTGCCATATGGTTAACTGGGCATTCACCATCACCAATTTGTCATGCCATAAAAATCATACAGGAATGCCAAATTGACTGGCCCGATGAACTCAGGATGGCTGGGCAGTGATTCTGGTACCTCTCCATTGCTCGTTTGGGTTGATTTCAGAATGTCGCTTTTGGTGATGGTACCTCACCGCTTAAACATATTGCTAATGGACAAGAGTCACCTGCAAGTCACCGTCCATCAGTCAATTTGATATCATTTTGACACCAAACTGATACAAACTGACACCAAACCCACTTTTCCCAACTCGTTTAGGAGCCAAGTATCACATACTTCAGAGCTGTCCCAAAATGAAGGCCTTCGGTACAAAACATAAAAAAAACATAAAACACATAGTTACTTTCTAGCTACGGGGCCAGTTCGGACATTATGTGTAGTCCTATGTGAGGCGACCCCGAATCCCGAGTTTCGGCCCGATAGGTCATTTGGTGTCCGAGTAAAAGCCTAATTGGTGCTGAAAATCCACTTTTTTCCATGCCTTGCTACGGGGTCCTTGAATGAGCTATCGGACAGAGATGTTGGGTTCTGTCTCTATGGGCCGAGACGGTCACAATGCACCTAGTCTTGTGTCTCTGGGACATTTCTAAATGTCGCCATTTTCGTAATGGTCAAAATGAATTGAAGTCATTGCAAATGTTCGACGCTGTTTCTCGGTCCGAGAACCTCCTAGAGCGCCGTAACTCACCACGCACTATCTACCTGAGGTCTAGAACAGGATTCTAAAGTTTCGGAACTCTAGGTCTGACGGTTCTTTTTTAGCTCGAACAAAGCTAACTATTGGAGGCACTGTCAGTCTCTACGCACCCCAATACGTCCCTCCATCCAATTTGTGTATCTGTGTGATTTATTTTTCCTTTGAATTTTTATGGGAAAAATGACTGATTTACAGTTCATGGGGGTTGTCTAATCACACATATGAAGTTTTGGACAGATCTGATTTTTTTAACCCTTCCAAACAGCTCCTGAGACACCAATTATGGCACTTCCGGTTGGCACAGGAAGCTATAAATACACACATGTCTTGACTGACATAGAAACCTACGGAATCCTGAGTTTTAAGTATTTAAGTTGAGAATTGACTGATCTACACAGGGTTGAATAATGCAGAGTCATTTTCACCTTTGGAGGTGATGTACATCCAAATACCTTTTGGGTCAATTTAACCACTTCCGGTTGCTCCAGGAAGCTTAGAATCGACACAAGTAGACCTCATAGTGGTCTGATGGAATGTCATAGAAGACAGGTTCATACAGCATTCATAACCCATATAGACTCCAGGTTGTATTTAGGGGAGCAGGCAATGTATTCCTATGGGGAGAGAAGTCAATGCACACTGTTTTTTTGTAAACACCTTCTTTTAACTGTGAAAGGTTAATGCCACACAGTCAAGGTTAGGCTTGCACAGATCGGGAGGACCTTAGGAACAGTCCTGTGTTTGAATTGTCCTTCTAAACCTAACGGTTCCGCCGCTGTCACCCAAAATCAAATGACATTGTGGTGCAGGCATCATTGTGGGCCTATTTTTCTCATGGTCGCTGCGCTCAGACCGAGCGAGCTACGGTCAAGCGGGGCACCTCGTTGGACTCGGCACGGCCTTGGGATTATGTTTATGCCATTGCCTGCTCTCTGTGTCTTTAAACACCACGCTTTGTCACTCCATCCTTGCTGTGTGTGTGTGTGAGAGCTTTTCTTTGACATCTGTTGGAAAAAATGACTGATTTACAGTTCATGGGGGTTGTCTAATCACACATATGAAGTTTTGGACAGATCTGATTTTTTTAACCCTTCCAAACAGCCCCTGAGACACCAATTATGGCACTTCCGGTTGGCACAGGAAGCTATAAATACACACATGTCTTGACTGACATAGAAACCTACGGAATCCTGAGTTTTAAGTATTTAAGTTGAGAATTGACTGATCTACACAGGGTTGAATAATGCAGAGTCATTTTCACCTTTGGAGGTGATGTACATCCAAATACCTTTTGGGTCAATTTAACCACTTCCGGTTGCTCCAGGAAGCTTAGAATCGACACAAGTAGACCTCATAGTGGTCTGATGGAATGTCATAGAAGACAGGTTCATACAGCATTCATAACCCATATAGACTCCAGGTTGTATTTAGGGGAGCAGGCAATGTATTCCTATGGGGAGAGAAGTCAATGCACACTGTTTTTTTGTAAACACCTTCTTTTAACTGTGAAAGGTTAATGCCACACAGTCAAGGTTAGGCTTGCACAGATCGGGAGGACCTTAGGAACAGTCCTGTGTTTGAATTGTCCTTCTAAACCTAACGGTTCCGCCGCTGTCACCCAAAATCAAATGACATTGTGGTGCAGGCATCATTGTGGGCCTATTTTTCTCATGGTCGCTGCGCTCAGACCGAGCGAGCTACGGTCAAGCGGGGCACCTCGTTGGACTCGGCACGGCCTTGGGATTATGTTTATGCCATTGCCTGCTCTCTGTGTCTTTAAACACCACGCTTTGTCACTCCATCCTTGCTGTGTGTGTGTGTGAGAGCTTTTCTTTGACATCTGTTGGAAAAAATGACTGATTTACAGTTCATGGGGGTTGTCTAATCACACATATGAAGTTTTGGACAGATCTGATTTTTTTAACCCTTCCAAACAGCCCCTGAGACACCAATTATGGCACTTCCGGTTGGCACAGGAAGCTATAAATACACACATGTCTTGACTGACATAGAAACCTACGGAATCCTGAGTTTTAAGTCTTTAAGTTGAGAATTGACTGATCTACACAGGGTTGAATAATGCAGAGTCATTTTCACCTTTCGAGGTGATGTACATCCAAATACCTTTTGGGTCAATTTAACCACTTCCGGTTGCTCCAGGAAGCTTAGAATCGACACAGGTAGACCTCATAGTGGTCTGATGGAATGTCATAGAAGACAGGTTCATACAGCATTCATAACCCATATAGACTCCAGGTTGTATTTAGGGGAGCAGGCAATGTATTCCTATGGGGAGAGAAGTCAATGCACACTGTTTTTTTGTAAACACCTTCTTTTAACTGTGAAAGGTTAATGCCACACAGTCAAGGTTAGGCTTGCACAGATCGGGAGGACCTTAGGAACAGTCCTGTGTTTGAATTGTCCTTCTAAACCTAACGGTTCCGCCGCTGTCACCCAAAATCCAATGACATTGTGGTGCAGGCATCATTGTGGGCCTATTTTTCTCATGGTCGCTGCGCTCAGACCGAGCGAGCTACGGTCAAGCGGGGCGCCTCGTTGGACTCGGCACGGCCTTGGGATTATGTTTATGCCATTGCCTGCTCTCTGTGTCTTTAAACGCCGCGCTTTGTCACTCCATCCTTGCTGTGTGTGTGTGTGAGAGCTTTTCTTTGACATCTGTTGGGAGAAATGAGTGATTTTACAGTTCAGGAGGGTTGCCTAATCACATATGAAGTTTTGAAAAGATCTGACCTTTTTAACCCTTGGATACAGCCAGTATGACACCATTTAAGGCACTTCCTGTTGGCACAGGAAGCTATAAATAAACTCATATCCTCATTGGGGTATGCCTTTACAGAATCCTGAGTTTTAAGTCTTTACGTTAAGAACTGAGTTATTTACGGAGGGTTTAGTGAGTGTGTGTTATTTCAGAAAATCATAGAAAATCACAGAAATGTCGCAGAGCTCCGCAGCACACTTTAAAAATATTCGTATGAACACCCTGCAACTGGATCTGTAACCGTTGAAAAAAAAAACACCTATATCTGAACATCACAATCTGGTCATCGTACGATTTCTCTTAAATGACGATAGATAAATGGCTGATTTTTTTTTTTTATTGACACCGGAGGCTCCTTGACTTTGACGTGAAGTGAAAAAATCATTTCTCTATTTTCATTTTGGACCTTTAATCCCAGAAATATGGCCATAACTCAAAAACCGTTGAGGCCTAGACGCCATCCTGTTCGGGGCCATCTGCCCATTATGCCAAACCTACGCTCACCAAGTTTCGGCTTCGAAATATTTTCAGTTTTCGAGATATGGCACGTCGTGATTCGGGATGTTTTGTCCAATAGCAATATGATTGCTTATGCCCTCTTGTGGGATCTTCCGGCATAGCGGAAAAATGGCCCAAAATTTGATTATTTTATAAAACGAAAACCGAATGTCCGACAAAGTTCATTTGATGACTTCCCGGTAGGTCTGGCCCTGCCGCTCGGCCCGACGCCGTCCCCGAATTTTAAAAATGTTTTCGGACGTCTAGTAAGGGACCGTACAGTTCCAATAGGGACTTTCTCACTAACCATACGGTGATTGTCAAAAAGTTCCCTTAAGGTATGTAATTATAACCACAATTTAACAATATAATTATAACCACAATATAATCATAACCACAATATAACAATATAATTATAACCACAATATAATTATAACCACAATATATCAATGTAATTATAACCACAATTTAACAATATAATTATAACCACAATATAACAATATAATTATAACCACAATATAACAGTATAATCATAACCACAATATAATTATAACCACAATATAACAATGTAATTATAACCACAATTTAACAATATAATTATAACCACAATATAACAATATAATCATAACCACAATATAACAATATAATTATAACCACAATATAACAATATAATTATAACCACAATATAACAGTATAATCATAACCACAATATAATTATAACCACAATATAACAATGTAATTATAACCACAATTTAACAATATAATTATAACCACAATATAACAATATAATTATAACCACAATATAACAGTATAATCATAACCACAATATAATTATAACCACAATATAACAATGTAATTATAACCACAATTTAACAATATAATTATAACCACAATATAACAATATAATTATAACCACAATATAACAGTATAATCATAACCACAATATAATTATAACCACAATATAACAATGTAATTATAACCACAATTTAACAATATAATTATAACCACAATATAACAATATAATTATAACCACAATATAACAATATAATTATAACCACAATATAACAGTATAATCATAACCACAATATAATTATAACCACAATATAACAATGTAATTATAACCACAATTTAACAATATAATTATAACCACAATATAACAATATAATTATAACCACAATATAACAGTATAATCATAACCACAATATAATTATAACCACAATATAACAATGTAATCATAACCACAATTTAACAATATAATTATAACCACAATATAATCATAACCACAATATAATTATAACCACAATATAACAATGTAATTATAACCACAATATAACAATATAATTATAACCACAATATAATCATAACCACAATATCATTATAACCACAATATAATTATAACCACAATATAACAATGTAATTATTACCACAATATAACAATGTAATTATAACCACAATATAACAATATAATTATAACCACAATATAATCACAACCACAAGATCATTATAACCACAATATAATTATAACCACAATATAACAATGTAATTATAACCACAATATAATCATAACCACAATATAATTATAACCACAATATAACAATGTAAGTATAACCACAATATAACAATGAAATTATAACCACAATATAACAATATCATCATAACCACAATATAACAATATAATTATAACCACAATATAACAATATAATTATAACCACAAAATAACAATATAATTATAACCACAATATAACAATATAATTATAACCACAATATAACAATACAATCTTAACCACAATATAATCATAACCACAATATAACAATATAATCTTTTAACCACAATATAATCATAACCACAATATAACAATATAATTATAACCACAATATAATCATAACCACAATATAACAATATAATTATAACCACAATATAACAATGTAATTATAACCACAATATAATCATAACCACAATATAACAATATAATCATAAGCACAATATAATTATCACCACAATATAACAATATAATTACAACCACAACATAATTATAACCACAATATAAATATAATATTAACCACAATATAATTATAACCACAATATCATTATAACCACAATATAATTATAACCACAATATAACAATGTAATTATAACCACAATATAACAATGTAATTATAACCACAATATAATCATAACCACAATATAATTATAACCACAATATAACAATATAATTATAACCACAATATAACAATGTAATTATAACCACAATATAACAATATAATTATAACCACAATATAACAATGTAATTATAACCACAATATAACAATATAATTATAACCACAATATAACAATGTAATTATAAACACAATATAACAATGTAATTATAAACACAATATAATCATAATCACAATATAACAATATAATTATAACCACAATATAACAATATAATCATAACCACAATATAATCAAAACCACAATATAATCATAACAACAATATAACAATATAATTATAACCACAATTGAACAATGTAATTATAACCACAATATAACAATATAATTATAACCACAATATAACAATATAATTATAACCACAATATAATCATAACCACAATATAATCATAACCACAAAATAATTATAACCACAATATAATTATAACCACAGTATAATCATAACCACAATATAATTATAACCACAATAGAACAATGTAATTATAACCACAATATAATCATAACCACAATATAACAATGTAATTATAACCACAATATAACAATATAATCATAACCACAATATAACAATGTAATCATAACCACAGTATAATTATAGCCACAATATATCAATGTAATTATAACCACAATATAATTATAACCACAATATAACAATATAATTATAACAACAATATAACAATATAATTATAACCACAATATAATCATAACCACAATATAATCATAACCACAATATAATCATAACCACAATATAACAATATAATTATAACCACAATATAATCATAACCACAATACAATTATAACCACAAGATAACAATATAATTATAACCATAATATAACAATATAATTATAACCACAATATAATCATAACCACAATATAATCATAACCACAATATAACAATATAATTATAACCACAATATAACAATATAATTATAACCACAATATAACAATATAATTATAACCACAATATAACAATATAATCATAACCACAATATAACAATATAATTATAACCACAATATAATCATAACCACAATATAACAATATAATCATAACCACAATACAATCATAACCACCACATAACAATATAATTATAACCATAATATAACAATATAATCATAACCACAATATAATTAGAACCACAATATAATTATAACCACAATATAACAATAAAATTATAACCACAATATAACAATATAATTATAACCACAATATAACAATATAATCATAACCACAATATAATCATAACCACAATATAACAATATAATTATAACCACAATATAACAATATAATTATAACCACAATATAACAATATAATTATAACCACAATATAACAATATAATCATAACCACAATATAACAATATAATTATAACCACAATATAACAATATAATCATAACCACAATATAATCATAACCACAATATAATTAGAACCACAATATAATCATAACCACAATATAACAATATAATTATAACCACAATATAACAATATAATTATAAACACAATATAACAATATAATTATAACCACAATATAACAATATAATCATAACCACAATATAATCATAACCACAATATAACAATATAATTATAACCACAATATAACAATATAATTATAACCACAATATAACAATATAATCATAACCACAATATAATCATAACCACAATATAACAATATAATTATAACCACAATATAACAATATAATTATAACCACAATATAGCAATATAATTATAACCACAATATAACAATATAATCATAACCACAATATAATCATAACCACAATATAACAATATAATTATAACCACAATATAACAATATAATTATAACCACAATATAACAATATAATTATAACCACAATATAACAATATAATCATAACCACAATATAATCATAACCACAATATAACAATATAATTATAACCACAATATAACAATACAATTATAACCACAATACAATCATAACCACAATATAACAATATAATTATAACCACAATATAACAATATAATTATAACCACAATATGACAATATAATCATAACCACAATATAATCATAACCACAATATAACAATATAATTATAACCACAATATTACAATATAATCATAACCACAATATAATTATAACCACAATATAACAATATAATTATAACCACAATATAATTATAACCACAATATAACAATATAATTATAACCACAATATAACAATATAATTATAACCACAATATAACAATATAATCATAACCACAATATAATGATAACCACAATATAACAATATAATTATAACCACAATATAACAATGTAATTATAACCACAATATAACAATATAATCATAACCACAATATAATCATAACCACAATATAACAATATCATTATAACCACAATATAACAATATAATTATAACCACAATATAAATATAATATTAACCACAATATAATTATAACCACAATATCATTATAACCACAATATAATTATAACCACAATATAACAATGTAATTATAACCACAATATAACAATGTAATTATAACCACAATATAATCATAACCACAATACAATTATAACCACAATATAACAATATAATTATAACCACAATATAATTATAACCACAATATAACAATATAATCATAACCACAATATAACAATATAATTATAACCACAATATAATCATAACCACAATATAATCATAACCACAATATAATCATAACCACAATATAACAATATCATTATAACCACAATATAACAATATAATTATAACCACAATATAAATATAATATTAACCACAATATAATTATAACCACAATATCATTATAACCACAATATAATTATAACAACAATATAACAATATAATTATAACCACAATATAATTATAACCACAATATAATCATAACCACAATATAATCATAACCACAATATAATCATAACCACAATACAATTATAACCACAATATAACAATATAATTATAACCACAATATAATTATAACCACAATATAACAATATAATCATAACCACAATATAACAATATAATTATAACCACAATATAATCATAACCACAATATAATCATAACCACAATATAATCATAACCACAATATAACAATATAATTATAACCACAATATAATCATAACCACAATATAATCATAACCACAATATAACAATATAATTATAACCACAATATAACAATATAATTATAACCACAATATAACAATATAATTATAACCACAATATAACAATATAATTATAACCACAATATAACAATATAATCATAACCACAATATAACAATATAATTATAACCACAATATAATCATAACCACAATATAACAATATAATCATAACCACAATACAATCATAACCACCACATAACAATATAATTATAACCATAATATAACAATATAATCATAACCACAATATAATTAGAACCACAATATAATTATAACCACAATATAACAATAAAATTATAACCACAATATAACAATATAATTATAACCACAATATAACAATATAATTATAACCACAATATAACAATATAATCATAACCACAATATAATCATAACCACAATATAACAATATAATTATAACCACAATATAACAATATAATTATAACCACAATATAACAATATAATTATAACCACAATATAACAATATAATCATAACCACAATATAACAATATAATTATAACCACAATATAACAATATAATCATAACCACAATATAATCATAACCACAATATAATTAGAACCACAATATAATCATAACCACAATATAACAATATAATTATAACCACAATATAACAATATAATTATAACCACAATATAACAATATAATTATAACCACAATATAACAATATAATCATAACCACAATATAATCATAACCACAATATAACAATATAATTATAACCACAATATAACAATATAATTATAACCACAATATAACAATATAATCATAACCACAATATAATCATAACCACAATATAACAATATAATTATAACCACAATATAACAATATAATTATAACCACAATATAGCAATATAATTATAACCACAATATAACAATATAATCATAACCACAATATAATCATAACCACAATATAACAATATAATTATAACCACAATATAACAATATAATTATAACCACAATATAACAATATAATTATAACCACAATATAACAATATAATCATAACCACAATATAATCATAACCACAATATAACAATATAATTATAACCACAATATAACAATACAATTATAACCACAATACAATCATAACCACAATATAACAATATAATTATAACCACAATATAACAATATAATTATAACCACAATATGACAATATAATCATAACCACAATATAATCATAACCACAATATAACAATATAATTATAACCACAATATTACAATATAATCATAACCACAATATAATTATAAACACAATATAACAATATAATTATAACCACAATATAATTATAACCACAATATAACAATATAATTATAACCACAATATAACAATATAATTATAACCACAATATAACAATATAATCATAACCACAATATAATGATAACCACAATATAACAATATAATTATAACCACAATATAACAATGTAATTATAACCACAATATAACAATATAATCATAACCACAATATAATCATAACCACAATATAACAATATCATTATAACCACAATATAACAATATAATTATAACCACAATATAAATATAATATTAACCACAATATAATTATAACCACAATATCATTATAACCACAATATAATTATAACCACAATATAACAATGTAATTATAACCACAATATAACAATGTAATTATAACCACAATATAATCATAACCACAATATAATTATAACCACAATATAACAATATAATTATAACCACAATATAACAATGTAATTATAACCACAATATAACAATATAATTATAACCACAATATAACAATGTAATTATAACCACAATATAACAATATAATTATAACCACAATATAACAATGTAATTATAAACACAATATAACAATGTAATTATAAACACAATATAATCATAATCACAATATAACAATATAATTATAACCACAATATAACAATATAATCATAACCACAATATAATCAAAACCACAATATAATCATAACAACAATATAACAATATAATTATAACCACAATTGAACAATGTAATTATAACCACAATATAACAATATAATTATAACCACAATATAACAATATAATTATAACCACAATATAATCATAACCACAATATAATCATAACCACAAAATAATTATAACCACAATATAATTATAACCACAGTATAATCATAACCACAATATAATTATAACCACAATATAACAATGTAATTATAACCACAATGTAATCATAACCACAATATAACAATGTAATTATAACCACAATATAACAATATAATCATAACCACAGTATAATTATAGCCACAATATATCAATGTAATTATAACCACAATATAATTATAACCACAATATAACAATATAATTATAACAACAATATAACAATATAATTATAACCACAATATAATTATAACCACAGTATAAACATAACCACAATATAATCATAACCACAATACAATTATAACCACAATATAACAATATAATTATAACCACAATATAATTATAACCACAATATAACAATATAATCATAACCACAATATAACAATATAATTATAACCACAATATAATCATAACCACAATATAATCATAACCACAATATAATCATAACCACAATATAACAATATAATCATAACCACAATATAACAATATAATTATAACCACAATATAATCATAACCACAATACAATTATAACCACAAGATAACAATATAATTATAACCATAATATAACAATATAATTATAACCACAATATAATCATAACCACAATATAATCATAACCACAATATAACAATATAATTATAACCACAATATAACAATATAATTATAACCACAATATAATCATAACCACAATATAACAATATAATCATAACCACAATATAATCATAACCACCACATAACAATATAATTATAACCATAATATAACAATATAATCATAACCACAATATAATTAGAACCACAATATAATCATAACCACAATATAACAATATAATTATAACCACAATATAACAATATAATTATAACCACAATATATCAATATAATTATAACCACAATATAACAATATAATCATAACCACAATATAATCATAACCACAATATAACAATATAATTATAACCACAATATAACAATATAATTATAACCACAATATAACAATATAATTATAACCACAATATAACAATATAATTATAACCACAATATAACAATATAATCATAACCACAATATAACAATATAATTATAACCACAATATAACAATATAATCATAACCACAATATAATCATAACCACAATATAATTAGAACCACAATATAATCATAACCACAATATAACAATATAATTATAACCACAATATAACAATATAATTATAACCACAATATAACAATATAATTATAACCACAATATAACATTATAATCATAACCACAATATAATCATAACCACAATATAACAATATAATTATAACCACAATATAACAATATAATTATAACCACAATATAACAATATAATTATAACCACAATATAACAATATAATCATAACCACAATATAATCATAACCACAATATAACAATATAATTATAACCACAATATAACAATATAATTATAACCACAATATAACAATATAATTATAACCACAATATAACAATATAATCATAACCACAATATAATCATAACCACAATATAACAATATAATTATAACCACAATATAACAATATAATTATAACCACAATATAACAATATAATTATAACCACAATATAACAATATAATCATAACCACAATATAATCATAACCACAATATAACAATATAATTATAACCACAATATAACAATACAATTATAACCACAATACAATCATAACCACAATATAACAATATAATTATAACCACAATATAACAATATAATTATAACCACAATATAACAATATAATCATAACCACAATATAATCATAACCACAATATAACAATATAATTATAACCACAATATTACAATATAATCATAACCACAATATAATTATAACCACAATATAACAATATAATTATAACCACAATATAATTATAACCACAATATAACAATATAATTATAACCACAATATAACAATATAATTATAACCACAATATAACAATATAATTATAACCACAATATAACAATATAATCATAACCACAATATAATGATAACCACAATATAACAATATAATTATAACCACAATATAACAATGTAATTATAACCACAATATAACAATATAATCATAACCACAATATAATCATAACCACAATATAACAATATCATTATAACCACAATATAACAATATAATTATAACCACAATATAACAATATAATTATAACCACAATATAATTATAACCACAATATAACAATATAATCATAATCACAATATAACAATATAATTATAACCACAATATAACAATATAAGCATAATCACAATATAACAATATAATTATAACCCCAATATAATCATAACCACAATATAATTATAACCACAAGATAACAATATAATTATAACCCCAATATAATCATAACCACAATATAATTATAACCACAATATAATTATAACCACAATAGAACAATGTAATTATAACCACAATATAATTATAACCACAATATAACAATATAATCATAACCACAATATAATCATAACCACAATATAATCATAACCACAATATAACAATGTAATTATAACCACAATTTAACAATATAATTAAAACCACAATATAACAATGTAATTATAACCACAATTTAACAATATAATTAAAACCACAATATAACAATGTAATTATAACCACAATTTAACAAAATAATTAAAACCACAATATAATCATAACCACAATATAATCATAACCACAATATAACAATATCATTATAACCACAATATAACAATATAATTATAACCACAATATAATCATAACCACAATATAATCATAACCACAATATAACAATGTAATCATAACCACAATATAATTATAACCACAATTTAACAATATAATCATAACCACAATATAATCATAACAATAATATAGTCATAACCACAATATAGTCATAACCAACCAGCCATGACATGATCCTAACCATAACAGAGTGTGTGCGTGTTTGTGTGTGTGTGTGCATTCGTGCGAGTGTGTGTGCGTGCGAGTGTGTGTGTGTAGTGCAGTGGTTTACAGCCTGACTGTGCGTGGGTCCTACGGCGACAGGGCTGTTTCCATGGTGACCCCAGAACCTGGCCCGAGGTCAACACTCTAAAGGTCAACGCAAAGCCTTGTGTGTACTGCGTCTGGCCCCTGAGCAAGGACACGGAGGGAGAAATAGAGAGAGAGAGGCAGAGACAGAGAGACAGAGAGAGACAGAGAGAGAGAGAGACAGAGAGAGAGAGAGAGAGAGAGAGAGAGACAGAGAGAGAGAGACAGAGAGTTCTGTCTCTCCTCTCCTCTCCTCTCTCTGTTCTGTCTCTTCTCTCTCTGTTCTATCTCTCCTCTCCTCTCCTCTCTCTGTTCTGTCTCTCCTCTCCTCTCTCTGTTCTGTCTCTCCTCTCCTCTCTCTGTTCTGTCTCTTCTCTCTCTGTTCTGTCTCTTCTCTCTCTGTTCTGTCTCTTCATCTCCTCTCCCAGTTCTCTACCTCTCCTCTCCTCTCTGTTCTGTCTCTCCTCTCTCTGTTCTGTCTTCTCTCTCTGTTCTGTCTCTCCTCTCCTCATCTCTCATCTCATCTCCTCTCCTCTCCTCTCTGTGTTCTGTCTATTCTCTCTCTGTTCTGTCTCTCCTCTCCTCCCCTCTCTCTGTTCTGTCTCTTCTCTCTCTGTTCTGTCTCTTCATCTCCTCTCCCAGTTCTCTACCTCTCCTCTCCACTCCACTCCTCTCCTCTCCTCTCCCAAGTTCTCTACCTCTCCTCTCCTTTCCTCTCCCAGTTCTCTCCTCTCCTCTCCCAGTTCTCTCCCAGTTCTTTACCTCTCCTCTCCTCTCCCAGTTCTCTACCTCTCCTCTCCTCATCCAAACTATGCATATGGTATTTAGAGTGGATCCAGATGGATTATCACTGAAGCCATTTGTGTGTGTGTGTGTGTGTGTGTGTGTGTGTGTGTGTGTGTGTGTGTGTGTGTGTGTGTGTGTGTGTGTGTGTGTGTGTGTGTGTGTGTGTGTGTGTGTGTGTGTGTGTGTGTGTGTGTGTGTGTGTGTGTTAGTTTCTATCTGGGATGAGTCTTTTGTCGGGACGACTTTTAGAGGAACCTCTCGCCCACCCAGAGTTATGACCTGACGAGAGGAGAGACTGAACTGCTGTAAATACCAACAGCTGACAGACAGACACACACACACACACACACACACACACACACACACACACACACACACACACACACACACACACACACACGTCAGCTGATTCCCACAGCTCTGCCAGGCCAAAGAGGAAGTCTGGCCAATGGTGGAGTCATGGAACAAATCTACCACCCTACACACACACACACACCACACACACACACACACCACACACACACACACACACACACACACACACCACACACACACACACACACCAAACACACACACCACACACACACACACACACACACACACAGACACACACACACACACACACACACACACACACACACACACACACACACACACACACACACACACACACACCACACACACACACACACACACACATCCTTCAAGTGTGAACCATCTCTTTAAAGGTAGAGCCCCACTTCCTCAGGTCATCTCTATAAAAGCTAAAGGAAACCTGTCCCTCCCAATCTCTTTCCCATCAGACACCACGCTGACTTCCTCTTCCTGGATGGGGATGAGGACTGTTTGGAATGTTGAGTGAGAGGATATTAGTCACACACTCTGTCATTCAACACACACTCTCATAAAGTACAAATGCACGTTCTCAGAAACACACACACACACGAGTACGTACACACATACATGCCCAGGCCATTTATTATGTTGTGATGTCCACTGTGTTAACCAGAAACACACTACCTGCCAATAGGAGGTTTAATGTGTTGTGTGATGTCCACTGTGTTAACCAGAAACACACTACCTGCCAATAGAAGGTTTAATGTGTTGTGTTGTGATGTCCACTGTGTTAACCAGAAACACACTACCTGCCAATAGAAGGTTGAATGTGTTGTGTGTGATGTCCACTGTGTTAACCAGAAACACACTACCTGCCAATAGAAGGTTTAATGTGTTGTGTGATGTCCACTGTGTTAACCAGAAACACACTACCTGCCAATAGAAGGTGTAATGTGTTGTGTGATGTCCACTGTGTTAACCAGAAACACACTACCTGCCAATAGAAGGTTTAATGTGTTGTGTGTGATGTCCACTGTGTTAACCAGAAACACACTACCTGCCAATAGAAGGTTGAATGTGTTGTGTGATGTCCACTGTGTTAACCAGAAACACACTACCTGCCAATAGGAGGTTTAATGTGTTGTGTGATGTCCACTGTGTTAACCAGAAACACACTACCTG